>NW_010265291.1:0-9515 GCF_000690775.1 Eurypyga helias
CTCCGCCGTCCTGTTGGAGCTCCGCGCCTTCAGGGTTTGTTCTCCGCCTCCATCCCGTCCCGCTCCCCGCCTTTCCCCGCCACACGCGCCGGATGCGTTCCAGCTGTAGTTTTAGTAAATTCTGTCTCCAAGGAAATAAAACGCTCCTTGAATTATACCCCTGTTTTTATTTAAAGCCACCGATTCAAATGCCTCAGCTTGACAGCCCCTGTGCTCTGTTTCAGGTGATCTGACACAAGACCATCTGTCAAGATGTTGAAGTTTAAATGTGGCGCCCGAAATGGGGCAGAGGCAGGACCGATGGAACCCATCACCAGCAGAACTTCGAGGCTAAATCTGCTCTTTCAGGTAAAGCCCATCCGGCCTGGGCTTGGCTGATCTTGGTCTCATCAGTGCCCGTACCCGGGCGTTCGGCTGGTTCGTGTGTGGCGCTCGGAGTGCCTCTGTGCGGCCCTTTGAAGGAAGGGGCAGAAGAAGGGGGACACTTGTTGAAGTTCGAAGCGTGTACCTAGTTTGTATGAAGTTCAGTGGACAGTAGCTGGTGTTATGTTCATGTGCATCTGTTAATGCTTTAGCCTGAGTGTGTTTTCCACTCGTAAAGACGAAATACTGCATTCTGTGTCTTGTGATCTGCAGTTTTTTTCATGGGTGATGTAGCTGAGTGTTCGGCATGAGATGGATTTACCTAACCAGCTGCTCCTTGACCATCTGAGGTTCCGCAGCTCTTCCTTCTAGGACAGATATGGATACTGATGGCTTAAACTACCTGTACTGTGAGGAAAACCACAGGGTACACCAAGGAAAAAGCCCTTCCTATCAGAGCCACCACTAGGATGGTGATTGTTTCAAGAAAGCTGCGATTTGAACCTAAGCAATCTTTAAAGGATTGCTTTGTCTAAAACCAAAATACCTGTAACAGCTATCACGGACAGATACAGTGTGTTGATACATTTACCGCACGCTTCTGTATCATTTGTCTAATTTCTGAAGTCATGATTTTAAAACGGTTAATATATAATCTGCTTCATGCATATGTTATTGATTTGAGGCTTTTCATTGTTGTCTGAGACTCCATCTGCTGTTGCTTCTGTTTTTTTCCAGGGGAAGCCGTTCTTTGTGACTCAACAGCAGATGTCTCCTCTCTCCCGGGAAGGCATCCTTGATTCTTTATTCGTTCTTTTTGAAGAATGCAGAAACCCCGCTTTAATGAAAATTAAACATGTCGGCAACTTCGTCAGGAAGTGTAAGTTTGTGTAGCCCAGTTCTCAGGTGTCATTTTAAAAGGCCGTTCTTAAGAATCTAAATATTTAAGTAATACTTTAGTTGCTTTGATTCGTTAATGATTGTAACCCAGGACTTGGAGCGTCTGACTTTTTGTGGTCAGACTCAATGTTGCAAAGGGGATCTTGGCAATCTTAGTAAAGCTTTGGTCAGATCCAAAGAGGTTAAATGCAAGTGGCTTTTGAACTGCCATGACTCGAACGTGCCTCCTCCTTAGTCTGCGCTATATTTGTAGTTGAGGAGACACTTTCGTTAAGAGTGCCTGGGTACTGCATACAGCAAAATCTGCACAACAGAAGGATGTCACAGTTGAGTGCAGGACAGTGACTAGAAGTATGAGGGAAAGAAAATTCTGGAAAGGAACTTGGTAATCCTTGGCTCGTTCAGCTTGAAGTAATCTTTTGGATGCCATGTGTTACCCAAATTTTGCATGGTTAACTTGTAAATAGTAATTCTGTGCTTCGGAAATAAAAATTCCTGATGGAATAAATACGTTACTGATAACCTGCTCAGGTTCTTTTTGTGGAATAGGAAAAAAAAAAAAAAGGAGGTTCCTCAATTTTTCTATTAAGATATACTAGAAAGCCATTTGGTAGAAGTGACTGATCATGCCCTCTGTAATAATTCCATCAGACACTTTCTAGATATTATTAGCAGGGAGTAATTTTCTGCTAGTCTGAAGAATTTTTAGAACAATCTCCAGCGAGCAGGTGATTATCACAGTGCATGCTGGTAGAAACTAGTCAATGGGAAGCTTGAACCGCCTCTCTGCACTAAATGTCTACGGTTATTTGTTAGACAATAGACTAGTGCCTCCCACAGGCGGAGGAGGAAAACCTGCCGTTTGACTGTAGAACTCGGCTGGGTGAAGCCCTCGTGTTTAGAGAATACGCGTTGTATTGGTAAAGGATGGTTGGGAAGAAGTTAGAAACAAAAGGGGCTATCAGCCTGTGGTGTTATGAATGGGACAGAATTATGGTTGCTATGGGAACTGTCTTAACATTTCCTGATTCCTTTGTATGTACTATATCTCTGTCTTAACTGCATTTATACAGTCCTTTTCCTAGTTCTTATGCATGTTTTTTTTTTTTAAAGAAGCATATTCTAGAATGATTTAATATTTCTTGCGAGTCTGGCTCTAAATGGGGGTTTCTGTGGAGGTTTTTTTTGTTCCCCATTTCTGACGTTGTGTTTGTTATGAAATGCCAGTTGGTTAATGTAAAAAATAAATATTTTTATAGATGCAGAGACTATAACTGAATTAAGGGAACTGCAGCCCAGTGTGAAGGATTTTGAAGTGAAGAGTGTGGTGGGCTGTGGACACTTTGCAGATGTGAAAGTAGTGAGAGAGAAAGTTACGGGTGACGTGTATGCTATGAAGGTGATGAGCAAGGAGTCCCTGTTGGCGCAGGAGCACGTATGTATATTTTTCTGCTGTGACAGCCGAACGATAAATCAGTTTGTTGAACATTTCGTTTTCGTCACTACTCTTAGAATTAAGTTAGAGGTGTATCTTAAGAAGGATCATCCTACATTCCAGTGATGTAATATATTTGTGTGTATTGTTGCCGTGTTTAACAGCCGTTGTCATAGACTGTGAATCCATTGGGTGAGGTGCCATCCAAAG
The DNA here is from genome assembly GCF_000690775.1 of Eurypyga helias. Classification (NCBI taxonomy): domain Eukaryota; kingdom Metazoa; phylum Chordata; class Aves; order Eurypygiformes; family Eurypygidae; genus Eurypyga; species Eurypyga helias. Next base: position 2,909 of record NW_010265291.1, read on the forward strand.
AAAAAATGGCCCTTCTCTAAAAGAGCTTTCCATCTAGTTGTAAGTCAAGAAAAAAACAGATGAAGAAAATCCTGGATCAGCATAGATCAGCTTGATGATAGCTTGGATTTCCAAGCATTATTCATTAAGGGTTTATTTTAAAGAGCGACGTAGAATGTCAGGAGTGGGTGTGAAGGCAAACTATGGTGACTGGATTTTTATGGAGAGCCTCTCACTAGATTGAGAAATGTGTTACTTGAAAGCTTAAAATGGGATAATGGAGGTTGTTACCATAGTGTGGTGAGAAACAGAAGTTAATCTTTCACTGACATGAGATGACAAGTAGAGGACAGAGATACTCCATGAAAGACCTTGTGAATGTATACAGCAATATCTGCATCAGTTCTTCCCAGTATAGGGGGTAGTCAGGTTGCTCCTGAGGTCCCTTAGCGTTGTTGGTGGCTAGCAGAATGAAGCTAAACTAAAGTGACTCCTGCTAGGTGTAGGTTCCCAAGAAAGCAACGATGATGCTGCCCTCAATATGACACTTTCTCAGGCTTGCTAAGCGTGGGTCAGTGAAAGGAGGGAATGTTGATCTAAATGAACTTGCAGTATCTCTGTAATAAAATTAATTTCTTATTGTCTGGCTGGCCATCTGAATAATTAAATAGTTGCTAGAGGATGATTTCAAGAAAGCCTTGTGTTTTAATACCTTACAATGAATTTATTACCGAATTAGCTGTAAGATGCTACCCCATAATTGCTTTAGCTTCTTGTCTGCTTGTCTGATTTTTTTGAGATTAGTTTTAATTTATTAGGGCCAGTCCAGATGAGGTCAACCAAGATTGCACTCCAGGCTGGTAGATGCTTCACCAGGTTGAGAGGGAAGCTGGCCTTTGCTGCAGGGACTCTTCTGTTGAAAGCAAGCTAGAGAACAGAAGGTGGGAGGGGAATGGAAAAGCCACAGAGGAGTAAAATTACTTTTTTAAAGGTGCACATCACAAGGAAATAGCATTTAATATTTTCTGTGTAATTTTTTGTGATGCGTGCTATTGGCACAGTCTCACATCTTTCTAAAACTAGGGGATTCTAATGTATTCTAACTCATTTTCATCGTGATATGACTGAACACTTCCCTTTTTTTTGTAGGTGTCATTTTTTGAGGAAGAACGCAGTATATTATCTCAGAGCACCAGTCCATGGATTCCACAGCTACAATATGCATTTCAAGACAAGAAAAATCTCTACTTGGTAATGTCTAGTCTCCTCTGTCGAACACTGTTGCTATTGTTATGCTGAAGAATGATGTGATGGGTGAAGTGTGCTGCTCATCTGTAAATTTTCTGCATCACATGCCACTGTTTGATATGTGTCCAGTGTAATATGGAGGAGTTAAATGGAATGTCTTTTGTGGATGTGAACCATATCTGTTCCTTTAAAATTTTATGTAGGTTATGGAGTATCAGCCTGGAGGGGACTTACTGTCACTCTTGAACCGATACGAGGACCAGCTGGACGAGAGTATGGTGCAGTTTTATCTTGCAGAGTTGGTTTTAGCCATTCACAGTGTGCATCAGATGGGCTATGTACACCGGTAGGTAAAGGTTGCTTTGCACTGCACATAATATTTCATCAGTTTCATTCCAAAAAAAGTGTTCTGGAATGGTGCATTCTTGTGGTTTTTTTATATTCCATCCTTTCAGGACAGTATTTCACATGCTGTATCAGAAGAGAAAATTAATCAGACTGCAACTATAATTGTAGCTAAAGGCATTAACTTTGATGTAAAGTTCAAACTAATAGAAAGGATTGTTACATGTATTTTCTGGAGGCTTGGTAAAAAGAAACCTTAATGCGGGACTATAAAAAATTAAAATCTATCTAGAGATTGTTGCTTTTAGCCCCAAATAGTCTGGGAAATCAGTGTAATTGTTAAAACTCCTTGTCTGCTGATTGGTGAACAGGGCAGTATAGGATGTTGGAGTAGGTAAGTATCACCATTTCCTAAAGCTCATATCAAGCCTTGAAGGCTGGTTTTGTCTGCGTTTTCAAATCATATTGGTGTTTAACTCATTTATTCCATTCTGAGGCTTTGGAAATGTTAGGGAGCATTTTATGTTCTGACCAGCTGTAGTGGCTGCGCTTAGGGCATAGGCTGGGGCTTTCTAATGCAAGGCAGCTGCCTGGATTTGAGAGGTGTACAGAAGAAGTTGTGAGGAAATTTGGGATGAAAGCTACATTATACTTCACTGTAACTCAGTTACAGTGTAGTCAGGGGGAGAAACCACCTTCTCTTTCCATTTTCTGGCAATAATTATTGACTTCCTGTGAAATAAGGGGAGCTTTACTACTTTCATATTTGCTCGGAAACAGAACAGCAGTTGGAAGTAAGACTCCCACTCGCTGAGGTTTTATGCAACTGAGCACATGTTTGAGTGTAGCTGAAATGGGATATCCTGTTACCTAGATGTGACAGTGGGGAAAGGTGTGGAAAGGTACTGATTGCGTTCTTCGTGCTTACAGAGATATCAAACCAGAGAATGTTCTTATCGACCGAACGGGACACGTTAAACTGGTGGACTTCGGGTCAGCTGCCAAAATGACAATAAACAAAACGGTAATAATGTGGATGTAAACTTTGTCTATGGCCTGTTTGGGTAGTCCAGTCAAAAAGGGAAAACTAACTTGATATCTGTTCTTGGATTACACGTTGGTCTTCTGCCTTTCTTGTCTGATATGGAATCTAGTCACAGTGATGTTTCTCCATTGATGACTAGCTTTGCAGAGCTCGAGTGTCTTTTGCAGCTCTCAGTAGATGTGTCTTAAAACTTGAAGAAGCTTGAAATATATAAGTGAGGTAAAGGCAAGTTTACTTTCTCATGGTGCTGCACTGCAGTACAAAATCGTATTTCTAGAGATTCTTGAAACTGTTCAATGCTGTGTTTCAAGAAGGACATGGATTTATAATTGGTCATAATTGGACTGAAAATTGTGGTGTTTGTAACCAAGGTGGCATAGTTATGAAGAACGGGAGCTCTTGAGTGAAATGGGTCGCATGCCCATGTGCTGGGCTGTACTTACCAGAAAGCACTGTGCTCAAAGCTGTGAATCTATTGGGTTTTTTTATAAGTCACTTGTAAATTTAGGTAACTGCATACAATTCCAAGTGGTAATTTGAAATTAAAATATATCTAAGTGAGAATATGAAGTTCTAGTCCAGATTCCTGTCTTGTTTTCCAATTCTTACTTTTGTAGCATTTTCTTAGTATTGTGACTCCTAATACTTTATTTCCCCTGTTCTTCCCTTTTCAGTGCTTCTCTGCATTGCATTTTTCTTTTACATTTTTTCCTTCATGTTATCTCGTCATCTTCATATTTTTGTCTTAGTCTGCCTGCTCTTTTGTTTCATTCTTTATGCCACTCAGTGCAAAAATGGTTGCAGTTCTGGCTCCTGAATTACCTTTTCTAAGCACCCCAGAAATTCAAATGCTAGTACTTTGCTGATCACGAACACAGGGTAAAGAGGTAGGGATGACACAAAATGGAACGAGGGCAGGGAATATTTGACTATTTTTGACATTTCATCTATGATGTCCTTGTTAATACTAGTTGAAGCAGTAGTGCTAGACCATGTATACTGCTTAAAACATGGGTGTTTAGTAATATTGTGCTTTTCAGAATGCTGCTTTTCTGCTTTAGCCATTTGTCCTTTCTCGTAACAATTAGCTCTGGTAATTTGACTCTTTTTTAATACAAAATGGCTTGCTTTCAGTTTGTTTGTCAGCAGTTTCCTTAGCCTTGCAGTTAACAGCCCAACTTAAAATTACTTAAAATTCACTTGAAGGCCTGAAAATTGTGTCTCAATTAAAAAAAAAGAAAAAAGATTTGCTTTGTTACCAGGATGACAGTGAACAGAAAGTGCTGTAATTTCACTTGGCGTATCTTTGCTTCTAGGTCAGTGCCAAGCTACCTGTTGGCACACCTGACTACATGGCACCAGAAATGCTGACGGGGTTGAATGGGGATGGCAAAGCTTCTTATGGTCTGGAATGCGACTGGTGGTCCCTTGGAGTCATCGCATATGAAATGATGTACGGAAGATCTCCGTTCACCGAGGGGACCTCAGCAAAAACTTTCAATAACATCATGAACTTCCAGGTAGGGAGAACTCCTTTCATGTTCTTGAGTAAAAAGCTGTGGCTAAACACTGTATTTTTACAGTTGAGAAAAGAAGCTTATGGATGTCTATTACTCTGTCATGTTCATAAAATATTTAGAATATATGCTTTAGATTATTTTTATGTGTCTCTGTATTGTGGGTACCACGTTATTTTCTGTAACAGGTGTCTAAAAGTAACCATCTGCAGTGCATGAATTAAAAAAGATTTAGCTGTCCATCTTAGGCAACCATAATTGGAGCCTTTCCAAAATAATCTAGAAAAGGGATTGAAAGGATGAATTGTGGATTGATAAAGTTGCTGAATCTTACTGTTTCTGCATAGTAAAGGCAAGGACTAGCTATGAAAAGCTGCAGAAAGACTTGAGGGTATTGAGTATCTGCAGGATTAAAACATCATGTGAAATTTGGTGTAAATGCATTTAAACCAGGGCATGTGAAGGGAAAAGCTCCCAACTTTATCCAGTGGTGGGCTCAAGAACGATACGCAAATGTTAGCATAGTTCTAAGTCCAAAAAGCAGCACATAGAATGGTAGGGGTTAGGAAAGGAAAAAGAATAAAAATACAACCGTGTGTAGCTGGGAGGAAGTGAACAAAGAAGAGTTTCCTATTATCTCTTCTAACATGGGAATTAGGGGCCTCAAGTGGAAGTGGGCAGCAGTAACTACCTTACAAGAAAAGAAGGGTGCTTCATGTAGCACATCCTCATGCTGGAGAGCTCTTTGCGTAAGTTTGCAGCTACTGAATGTTTATGAGTTCAAAGAGTGACTAGAAAAATTCACAGAAGAAGAATCCATTGGGATCTGGCAAGTACAAATGCATTGTCCCCTGGTTCAGGAAATCCTAAGCTACAGATCCTTGGAAGTTTGGGAGAATATTCTGGGGAAGTGTCTTCCACTTCTCCATGCCATTGGCCGTTGCTCAGCATAAGATGCTGATCTGGGGCTACTGTTTGTCTGACCAGGAATGGTTGTCCCCATGTTTATGCATATAAAAGCCTCTTTGGAAAACAATGCACAATACTTTTATTTGTGTGCTATAAATACTTATCCTTTGTGCCTGACCTATCTCAGAATAATGAAGCTTAATCTTACTCTTCTGGGACTGTTTTCCTACTGAGCAGAAATCCTCTCCTTTTTAATGCAGAGATTTCTGAAGTTCCCAGAGGATGTGAAAGTTAGCAGTGAATTTCTTGATCTGATCCAGAGCCTGCTCTGTGGGCAGAAGGAAAGGCTGGGTTATGAGAGTCTCTGCTGCCATCCATTTTTTTCTAAAATTGACTGGAATAATATACGTAACTGTAAGTAGAATCATACTGTATTTACAAACATTTCCTGTTTCTTGGGTAACATGAAAATTTGTACAACGTTGAGTATTTAAGCGTGTTTGCTCTGAATAATTATTCATAATGAAACAGGGCTGTGTCCTGGAGCAGGTGTTTTTAACAAAACAATTAATTTTGGGTTTAGGATAGGATATGGTCACATCTCTCCGGTGAAAATTGTAAGGTAAGATAAAGTTGAATACACTTCTGATGGAATTGCCATATTACTGCAGTCACTAGACTGGAAAATCATATTGGTCCTTTCCATGTCCTTCCTTAGATTACAATGCATCAGTATGTCCTTTCAGGTCTCTTCCATCTCTGCTTGCTTAATTTTGGCTTTATCTCGTTATTTTTTGTTGTACCTTCAGCTTTCTCTCTTTCTTTGCTTGTGATCCAACTTCATTTGAGGTTGTGTTTTGGTTTTTTTGTAGCTTTTGTAGGTGATAAAATGTCAGCGGTCGTAGGGGCACTGGAGTTTTCCCTCATTGTGGCTAATATATGACCAGTTTTTTTGTCAAAAATCTGTTTGCTCCACTAAAGATAGAATAAAACCAGTGAGGCAGATAATTTTCAGTGCAGAAATTTGTTTATAATACCGTGGAAGCAATGGAATTTAGTGTTTGGAAGTTTTGAGGCATCAGCTCTGTGACAAAAGCGAATATTTCATAGATCACCAATGATCTGTGTATGAGTGCCTGCCTTGTGCTGGATAGTATTTTAAATAGTTTGGACTGTAAGATTATCTGGGCAAGGAACATGTCTGCCTTACATTCTTTATCAAATAAACTGTAAGAGCAATGTTGGTGCTCCATTTTCCATGATAGATTGCTAAGGCAGGGCTTCTACTTTTGACGGCTATCTCAGCACTTCAGCTGTCAGCTCCACAGAATGTTTACTCCCTTTTCTCTTGATTCATTAATTTTGAACTTGTGGAGCTGCTGTTCTGTCAAATTCCATTGGTTCTGCCCTTTGAGAGCCATTGAGCCTTGAGACTTTTTCATCATTTTAGCATGCATTTCCCAGGCTTCAGCTCACTCTGCATTCTTTCTCCACAGCCCTGCCTAAGCCACTCGTTTATTTCTGAAATGTTTAGGTTGCATTTCACAGATTCACAGAGTGGTAA
>NW_010265292.1:0-3151 GCF_000690775.1 Eurypyga helias
CCTCCGCTGCACGCTCCAAGACGAGCTCCTTCTTCGCCAAGTGTCACCCCACGGCCTTTCCAGGGCAGGAGGGATGGGGAAGGTGGGTCCAGACGGTTGTTCGAGGCAGTGGAAAGGCAGCGTTCCCAGCTGGATGTTGGCTCAATCTTCCACACGGCTCCTCCCAGCATGGAGGAGCTCTTCGGCCATATCCGTGCCGGGGCCAGCTCTGCCCCCTCGTGCTCCACGCAGCCGGCCAGGGCCCTCCCGGGAAAGGGAGCTGCAAAAAGGCGCCGAGAGGATCGAGGCGCGGAGAGAGACTCATCTTCTTTCTCTTTCACCCTGTCCTTCCTAAAGCGTCATGCGAAACTAAGCAGGAACGGGAATATAAGGACGGAGAGGAGCGTACGCGGAAGGCTGTGGGTGTCCTCCCACGTACAGGCGGCTTCCGAGTTACTGATGGGGGCAAATGACACAAAAGGGATCCCTCCTGCCGGGGGGGTCCCGCTGGTGAAATGATCATGAGACCCATGTGCTTTCCTGGACCAAAAGGAGGAAGGGAGAAGTTGGTCAAGTGTCACCTTAAAGCCACTTCCAGAAGACCCTTGGGGTTCAAGCACCACCCTCCCCGCTCCGCCCCCCAACAACGGCATCTTCCTCAAGTCCTAACCGCTTCCCCACTCCCCTTCTTCAGTGCTCTCCTTCCTCCTCGTGTCTCTGGCGCTCTCCTGTCTGTAGTGTGACACCCAAGTCATGAGCATTGAAAGAAACAATCATGTCGTCTGAACAGGCACGTCCTCAGGTCTGTCCCGTCCCCTCCCAGGGGGTGGCACATCCCCTGGGCGGTCAGCAGATGACGGGGACCCCGTCGGTGTTGAAGATCATGCCCGTGGTGGGCTCGTAGGTCCCTGCAAGGTAGTAGAGGTCCTCACTGTCTTGGTACTTCTTCGTCTTTAGCATCTGCTCATACTGATCCAGACCAACGACGAGACACTTGTGTGAGATGGTCTGGACATCGTTTTCATCCACGTGGGAGGACTGGTAGAGGGCTCGCTGCGTTACGGGAGCGGGAGGAGGAAAGAAGAGGAGCGATTAGATCTCACGGCATTGACAGCATCATCTGCAATACGCAGGAAAAACATCGTCGCCGCCGGCTGGGCCTCGTGCTCACGCTCCCCACTCATCCCCGGGAAGGCAGGCTGGGAACACAATCCGTCCAGCGCACCAAAGCCGAGCCCTCGCCCTCGTTCAGCTCCCACCAATGGGAATGCCGCGGGTGCGGAGCGCACGGAGAGGGGAACACGGAGGCTGGGAGTTTGTCATCCTTGCTTCAAGGATGCAAATGCCAAGGGGGGTCTGGACAACAGCATCCTGTTCCTCCCAACACCCAGCACCTGCGGGTTACTCCCACCCACCCAGGAACAGCCATCCCAAGTGCCGGGCACTGCGGACTCAGCAGCTGAGGCAAAAAGCAAGAGCCAGAGAAGCTCAGGGGGGATGGGGCAGCATTTGTTACGGGGTCCCCAGCGTCCCCTTCCCAGCCCTACTCCCCCCCCAGCCTCACCAACCTCCATAAAGTCCTTCCTCTGGTTGGATGCCTGCAACGCTGTGGACAGACTCCTGCCCAACTTCTGATCCCAGCGCTGTCCCCAGGGAAGGGAAGAGAGAAAACAGAAATGACAAGCAGGCGAGTTAGTTGGGTTTGGGTGCTCACCCCTCCTGCCCGCCACAGGTGACTTTACACCCTCAACCCCTGTCCACAGCCACTGGTAGTAAATAAATACCAAGAGCCGACTGTAAACCCCACCGCACACGTGTGCAAAAGTCCACGTTTCTGTATCCAGGCCAGCTGCCCTTACACTGACAAAAGACTCGACCTGGCTCCTGACAATCCTTCTGGACTGACACACCACTCTTTACTTCCTAGGCCTGTAGGGACTGGACAAGGGGTGATGGGTTTAAACTGAAAGTGGGGAGATTGAGATGGGACATCAGGAAGAAATTCTTCCTGCAGAGGGTGGGGAGCACTGGGACACGTTGCCCAGAGAAGCTGTGGATGCCCCATCCCTGGAAGTGTCCAAGGCCAGGCTGGATGAGGCTGGGAGCAACCTGGTCTGGTGGAAGGTGTCCCTGCCCATGGCAGGGGGTGGGAACTAGATGGTCTTTAAGGTCCCTTCCAACCCAAACCAGTCTGTGATTCTGGGACTGTATGATGAAACCCCCCCTTTCCCTGTTTGTCCACAGCACAGGCAGCCCCCCAAAACATAAAACAACGGGGCCACCCCCATGACCATACTGGTAACAAGCTGGGCCATGGCCATTCTCCTCACCCTCGGAAGCAAACGGGAACAAGCAGCTTTTCAGCCCAGCAGCCTACCTTGCCTTCGTTGAGCTTCTTCCCAGGGTTGGTTTCTTCCGGATGGTAAAACCATTTCACCCGAACCACCATGTTGTTCCCCCATGACTCCCACATGCTCTGGATCCGGCCAATGTAGGGCAGGTTGGGGCGGCCGGCTGAGAGGAAGACCGCACAGTCTCCGATGCGGATTATCTCCTTGCCCCGGACGATGGCCTTGTAGAAGAGCTTCCTGGCCTTCCCTTTCATTCCTCGTCTCTGCCAAGAGAGGATTGCACACGTCAGCAGCCGGGAATCACCCAGGTTTTCCCCACCCTCCGCTGTTAGCCCAGCCCCGCATCCCACCCTCTGCCGTCGGCAGAGCCGCAGCGTCCACAGGCATTCCCAAAGGAAACGGGGCCAAGGGACACGCCACGCAGGACGGCTTTCCCAGACACACTGAAGGCCAAGCACAATCTCCGTGCAAACTGGAGCCCTTGGGAGAGACACACTGTGCCAGCGGAGTTTCACCACCCCAGGAGCAGGGAAAGGGCAGGGGTAAGAGGCACCACAAGGCAGTGCCAAGCGCTACGGAGCGGTGGGAGAGGCTCTGTTTACCTGCGTGGGCTTCCCAAACCACTTCCAGAGCTGCCGTGCGGGGAGGAAAGCGGCGATCTTGGGCCTGTTCTCCACCGACGGCAGCCGCTGGCGCTTGGCCAGCTCCTTGGTGGTGGGCAGGTGGATGCCCTCGCGCTTTTTGGGCCTGCTCTTGTTGCCGCTTTGCTGTGGTGCCGGCTGTTGCACCGGCTGCTGCGCCGGCTGTTTCTGGCTCTGGGG
>NW_010265292.1:3174-7900 GCF_000690775.1 Eurypyga helias
CGCGGGATTTCCCTGCCTGCTTGGTTTGCTTGGGTGGGAGGGTTTGCTGCACCGAGGAACTTGGCTGGGCCTCAGCTACTTCGTCATCAGAGCTGCAGGAGGAGTCTTCATCTGTAGTGGAGGAGGAAGAGGAGCTGGAGCTCGACGAAGAAGAGGTCGATGAGGCCGAGGAAGAGGAGGAAGAGGAAGATGAAGAGGAGCTGCTGCTAGAAGAGGAAGAGGAGGAGGAGTTGGAGGAAGAGAGAGGGGTGGATGCTCTTGAGCTGGTGGAGCTGCTGTCCTGGGCTTCCCCTCGGTTCTTCTCAGCCTCCTCTTCGCCCTCTGACTCTGAGCTGCTGTCACTGCTGTTGCTCTCCGATTCCTCCACGGCTGCTGGAGCTGCTGCCTTCTCCTCCTGGTCTTTCGAAGCAGTGACGCTCTCTGCTGAGCCATCGAACTTCCCTCCAAAGCTGGCAGGGGAAGGGTCTCCCTCAGCTGCTTTGGCTCGGGAAGATTTCTGCTTGCCCTCCGTGCCCACTGCAGGGGAATAGCCCAGCCCCAACAGGCTCTTGCTGTCTCTGCGACTGGCCAGGTTCGAGTCCTCCAGCATCCTCATCGCCTCCTTCATCTTCTTTGTCTTTGGAGACATCACACCCTCGTGGTCCAGCTTGATCAGGATTTCGTTGTCATGCTTCCTCTGAGCCTTGACCATGGTGCCAAACTCCTGTGTCTCTTCCGCAGGCCGCCCTTTCTTGGCCTTGGCTTTTGACACCGAAGCATCACTGGAGCCGAAGGCTGCCAGTGTCCCCGGGAGGTCACCGTAGGGTTCAGTGCCGAGGATGCTGCCGAACACGGCAGGCTGGTACGTGGGTTGTGGGGGGCTATGCAGCTTAGTGGAGATCTTCATCTTGCTGGCTTTTGACCGCTTTTCCTCTGTGGGGGCCGGAGAGCCTCCAGTCGGCAGCGGTTGTGATTTTCGTGACCCCTTCATGCTTGGTTTGCCCAAGCAGGCTGGCTTCTCCGGGACTGAAGAGGGAACAGGTGAAGACTCAACCTGATCCTTCTCTTCCGGCAAGGTGGCCTCTTCTGCAGAGGGGAGGAAACACAAAGACATGATGATATCCATCCATCCAGATGGGCTTTATTAGCTCAGACACAACCAGAGACCAGTGCTGATTGGTCTCTGGCCAAGGACAGCTTGATCCTGATGGCACAGGCATCCCCGAAGGGGCACAGGTCCTCACTGCTCACTGAACAGCTTTCCTAAGCAGCCTGGCCTGCTGCCAGCACCTGCGAGCAGCAGAGGGGTCGTACCCAGCGATGCTGCTTCAACTGCAGGGGAACCAAACTGCGGATCTCTACATCTTTGGTCCTTCTGATGGCTGCGGAGATGCTCAGCTGAAAAAAGGGCCCCTGCTCCGCAGCCCTGACTGACAGACTCACAGGCTGGTTAGGGGTGGAAGGGACCTTAAAGCCCACCCAGTCCCCCCCCCTGCCATGGGCAGGGACCCCTTCCACTAGACCAGGTTGCTCCCAGCCTCATCCCGCCTGGCCTTGGACACTTCCAGGGAGGGGGCATCCACAGCTTCTCTGGGCAACCTGTCCTGGTGCCTCCCCACCCTCTCCAGGAAGGATTTCTTCCTGATATCCAATCTCAATCTCCCTCTTTCAGTTTTAACCCGTTACCCCTTGTCCTGTCACTACAGGCCCTTGTAAAAAGTTCCCCCCAGCTTTCTTGTAGCTCCCCCCAGGCACTGGAAGGTGCTGTAAGCTCTCTCAGAGCCTTCTCTTCTCCAGGCTGAACAGCCTCAACTCTCTCAGCCCAAAGGAGGCGGCTCTTGCAGCACAGGCTAGCTTCTGAGTCAGCCTCCTGCAAACTGTAGCCACAGCAGAGCGAGGCAATGCATGGATGCTCTGCACTCAAGCAGCACATCCATTCCCCTCCAAATCTTGCCCCAAGCAACAGCTCTAACTTGGGGAGAGCAGTGGAGAACTCTACAAGGACTCAACTCCAGCTCTGGCAGCGGTGACAACCTACCAGCTTTCGCCTTGACATTTGGCTTTCTCCCTCGCCCTTTGCCCTTTGACACAGGCTCCTCTGACCCCAGTGCGGCTCCCTCTTTTCCTTCTCCAGTGTCTTTGCTGGATTTACGGCTGCGACGCTTGGTGCTGGGCACCAAAAGGGCCGGGGAAGGCTCAGCACCTGGAACAGGTCAAAGAGATGGTCAAATAACACATAAAAGAGAGATGTGCTACAGGGAACACGGCACTACCAATGCCGCAATAGGGGCTGGGCCTCTCCCACCCCAGCTCTGCATGTCGGTAAGCGATGGTGCAATCTTTGTGATTGAAACTCTGCGAATTTGTCCCATAATCTCAGAGGCAGGTGGCCCGAAACTCCCCACATTCCACAGTGGGAGGTGTCATGCAAAAAAATGAACAACAAGACTCACACTGGATCTTGTAGTCAGGTGGGAGAAGCCGAATGTGAGACAGTGGGATACGTCCCGTGTCCCCGTCATCGAACTCTACTGTGATGAGGTCACCATCTTCCTCCAGATCCAGGGCTCCTGGGGGTTTGGGGAGCAGGAGATGGGATTAAGGACAAATATCAAGAGTACAAACTCTTTGTCAGAGAACTGGGGATGTGGGGGCAGACAGGGATCCTGCACCAGCTCCAAAGCCTCCTGTCCCCGCTTTTCCTTGGCTGCTCAGGGAGAGTGCAGAAGGCTTGACTCTGCAACGGGAAGCCCTTGATACTCCTAAACAGCCCACCCAGTGTAATATTTCCTGCACTGCTCCAGAACACAACTACCATTCCAGTTTGGCTTCCCATTTCTTTCCTCTATTCGCCTCTATTCTTGCAGAAATTCACTTCTCTGGGTACCATGCGGTATCTTTTTTTTTTTGGACCTGCATTCTGTAACTACCATCAGCAATCACAAGCTGCTGCTTTTCACCTTCTCTCCATGAGAAATAAGCCGTGTTCCCACCCTCTCTTCTTGCATCAGCATCACTGGTCTGTAACTCATAAGCAGTTCTCTCACACACATGTAGTGCAGCCAAGAGCCCAAAAGCAAGACCAGCCACGGTAGAATTGTCCAGGGCTCTTTAACAGGACCAGATGGAGCTGATGTGTGAGAGGCAAAGCTATGAGCACGCAGGTGATTTGGAAACCTCCACAACCTCAGAAATCTTTGCTGCCTGGAGTTAATTCCGACTTTTTGAAGTGTGCTGACTTTCCCTGTTATTTTAAGCTCTCAAATTGCTCAGAGCTCATCCTATGAGCGCCCAACTCTTGGATCAACAGGATGTTGCTAAATCAGCATCATCACTGAGTTGGGTATGACCCGGAGGAGAGGAATGGGCTATGCTCTGACCTCCAGGACACTCAGAGCAGACCTCAGAGCTTCCCCGGACAAGCCTGACATCCCTCAGGACACACAGGACTGAGACATCCCTGGTTCATAGCGCAGCGCAGCCAAGGTGGTCTTACCTCGGACAACTGTCCCTGGGTAGAGGCAGCGGTACTGCTGGCTCCAGTAGGCTGCAATCCTCGTGCCCTCGGGCAGGAATCGCACAGAAGGTGGTTTCACGTCGATGATCTGCTCGGGGTGAGAGGAAGGCAATGACTGATGTTCTTGGCACCAGCACAGACCACCCCACCACAGCGGGAGTGTAGCAAAGCAGCTATGGAGAAGGCAAGGGACAGTTTCCCTGTTAGGAAATGGCCTCCTGTTTGCTCACAGGGCAGTAAACGGACGATTCCTGCTAACCCCCCGGCGGGGGGGGGAGCTCAGCCGAGACAGTGACCCACACCAAGGAGAGCTCTGTCCAAACTGGCCACGGAGGCAGGACCGGGGCATCCCTACAGCCCCAAATGGGAGAGAAGGAAGCTTCCAGCAAGCCTCCTCCACCCTAGAACATGGCTCAGGCACTACAGACAGGCACCCTTTGGCCTCACATACCGCTTCCTGCAAGAGCTGCTCCAGGCAGTAAATGTGGGGACGATTTCCCCTCTCGCCTTCTACCACCACACGGTATCTGAAACACAAAGGCCCAGTCAGACACGGCACCTGGAAGACATCACCCCAGTCAACCAACACCTCCCTCTGAGCCCTACCACCAGCTTATTCGAGAGCATTTAATGAGAGGTAATTGGATTTTCCTTAGCGCTGATAAACCTGAGTGCACTCTCCCTCCCTCCCTGCCAGACTCGGTCAGCCTCTCTCCAGACAGCTCTACACAACCCCCAAATCGATCCCTGCAACGGCTACCTCGCCGTTCACTGGCAGAGCCTGCAAGGATACGGCAGCCCCTCAACTCACATGTCTGGTGAATGCACTGTCTTGACATGCCCGGCATAGAGCAGCTTGTCATCCATGGGGATGAGGACACGCAGACCATCTTTCAGCTCATCCTTGTCAATTATGCAGGAGCGGGGAGCTGTGAGGTGTTGGAGCAAGATGGGGATTAGAGAGCACCATACATGACAAGGTGACAGCAAGGGGAGAAGGAAACCTCATACTCCAAACACCACCCTCCTACTAAGCCCTCTGCAGAAAGGGCTCTCTCCCTCTGCCTAGCTCCTGCAGAGGGAAGTTCTGCCCCCTTGGTAACAATAAAAAGTTCCCCCTTTGGTAATAATAATTAAACACCAGTAAATGAAGATGCTCCGAGGGCTGGACCCTTCTGCTATGGGGACAGGCTGGGGGGGGAGGGGTTGTTTTCCCCGGGGGAAGGAAAG
>NW_010265292.1:8132-19981 GCF_000690775.1 Eurypyga helias
ATGAGGCTTTGAGCGACCTGGTCTAGTGGAAGGTGTCCCTGCCTGTGGCCGGGGGGTTGGAACTGGATGGCATTTAAGGTCCCTTCCAACCCAAACCAGTCTGTGATTCTATGAAAATAGGGCAGCTCAGAGACTGGGCTTCATCTAGATGTCACAGTGGGCCACTCTGATAAAGCTTGTTTTTGGCATGCCAAATTGACCGGAAAAGTGTTACCTCCACCCTGAGGACTCCTGGCTTTGGATGAGCAGTGTGTGAAAGCATCACAATCCTCCTCTAAGCAGCCCTGGGAAACCTGCCCAGCTCCTCTACCTGTACCATGAGCCCCCAGGCCGCTCCTGCCCTCACCTGGTGTGGGTGGTCGCTCGACCAGCATGCTCAGTGGGATGTTCTCATCCTCCGAGAAGCTGCTGTCTTGGTTGGGTTCAAAATCCTCCTCAGCTGCCATGCTCTCCATGAGCTTGCTGACAGCTCCTCCCTTCCCTCGGTTCTGCGGGAAAGCAAGCAGCTGGACAACAGGCAACAGTCTGATCCCATCCCACCTTTCTCCAGCAACAAATAACCTAAGGATACCGCGACAAACTTGTCTCCTTCCTCAGCAATGTTAATCACACAGGGACATAAGTGGGTATAGTCAAACTTGCTTTTTGGTTGAACAAAGACCTTTGTTCTTCTGGGTTTATTCCCAAGCATCACTGATAGCTGACCAAAAGCTGTTTCACACACCCTAGCCCCTCCTGGAGGCTAGGAGAGATGCAGCGGAGCAGACAGCTGTAGCTCTGCTCTGCATTTACCAACTCCCTGCACAGCATTACTGAGGCCCTGGTTTCACTGAAGAGGCAGCAGGCACTGCTCCAATTTCACCTCAAAGCCCCACGATCCATTTCTTGCTGTTACACACAGACCATCACGTGAG
This sequence comes from Eurypyga helias, assembly GCF_000690775.1. Classification (NCBI taxonomy): domain Eukaryota; kingdom Metazoa; phylum Chordata; class Aves; order Eurypygiformes; family Eurypygidae; genus Eurypyga; species Eurypyga helias. The sequence continues at coordinate 9,047 of NW_010265292.1, forward strand.
AGGACAGGCTACAGCAATGGAGAAACCAGCAGGGACCTGGCCCACCCAGAGCTGAGCAGGGCAACTCCATCACCGTCTCCTCAGTCCTTGCTATCCATGACGGTTCTCTGGAAACCTTAGAGAAAATCCTGCCTGCTCATTAATCTGAAGGATGAAGCCAACCACCAGATGGGAGCAGCAGGTACTACCTGATAGTTCCCTTGGATTTTAGGCTACTCAAACCAGCATTTTGCCTGTAACACATCCAGCAAAACCTGCATGTCTGTTTTCCCTCCCTCACACTGCAACAGCCCAGGAAAGGAGCAGGGCTCTCCCAGCAACCCTCCAATTCACCCAGACTAGAATCAGCCTCTCACCTCTTTTTTCACCTCCTTGGCTTTCACTTTGGCCTTGCTCTTCTTGGCGGAGCCCAGGGCAGTCGCCAGGCTGACACGAACATCAGATGGTGAGCTAGGGATGCCGGGAGGAGACATGGAAGAGGAGGAGGAGCAGCAGGGTGTTTCCTTACCCTTCTTCCGCTGCTAAAAATAAAAAGGAAACACTCCTATCAGTAAAGAGAGGACAGGTAAAGCTCTGGGCCCGGGGAGAGGGGAAAGGTGGAGCCAAGCAGGCTGTGCACAGGTGGGATGATGTTCAGCCAGCAGTTAGTTCGCTGACCGCACCACATCCTGCATCTCCCAGCTCTGCTTTCAAGCTTCACACATTTTGGGAAGAGCTTTTCATTACCCTGGAGAACAATTCCTGCCCATCAAACCTTCCCCCATAAAGCTCCAAGAAGATCCCAGCTGGTTTCATGTCACAGCTAACTTGTCTAACTCTCCCCACAATCACTGCTGCTCTGTAACGCTGCCATGAACCGAACCGGGGCCGGAGGGAGCCGAGCTTTCAGCCAAGGAGGAGAGCCAGCAGCTCAGAGATCACTGCCACCACCAGCCAGGGACCGCCCTCAGAAGCCACCATATAAAAGGTGAACAGGCTCAAAGGCCAGCATGGGGTACAGCTCAGCAAGTGGGTAAGGTCATGCAGAGCAGAAGAGAGATTTCACAGATATTTTAATGTAGGATGTCCTCTCTGGCCAATCCAAGCAGGATGGATTTGGGACAGAGAGGGTGACACAAGTAATCTGCCCCGTTCAAACACAACAGGCTTTTACCCTGTGCGTCAGATCCAAGCCTGAAAGCTTCTCCGGGCAAACGTGGGGCTGGCAGGGGTGACAAGGGGCAGCCAAACAGCACTGAGACAGGACTCAGCCCTCCTCTGCCCTGGCAGAGTTAATCACCCTCCCCTCCCAAGGGTCCCACAGCAATTCTGCCAGTGCATTCCTCACCTTGCTTAGCTCCTTCCTCTCCTTCCCCTTGCTGCCCTCCTTTTTGGGGCTCATGGGTGCCCCCTTGCTACAGCGCCCAGGCTTGGAGACAGGAGTGGAGCTGGCAGGCGCCGTGGGGGTCAGCATGGCCGAGGATGTGGTGGCGTCATGGAGGAAGATCCGCTCGCTCCGGCGTCGGTTCCACAGGTCATCGTCGCTGGCCTCCAGCCCAAACTCAAAGCTCAAGTCCTTGGGGGACTTGAATTTCTTCAGCTTGCGGCCTTTCTCAGACCCAAGTTTGGCCTTGTCGGCGCTCCCAGATCCAGAGTCAAGGCTGCTGGGGGCCTGGCTTGGCGGGATGTTGCTTGCCTCCAGCGGCCCCTTCTTTCCCCGCAGCAGCCTTGAAGGTGACTTCTTCCTGATCTTGATCTCACTCTCCGAGTCCGTATATTCAAACTCTGTCCCTAGGTGCAAAGGATTTAACCATCAGTCAAAGCTCTGGCTGAGCCAAGAGGGGTCACATCCCGCTGGAAGCTTTTGGGCTCCATGGGAGATGCTGTGCCTGTTCAACAGAGCCCTTGCTTGTTCTTCTTTCCCCACATCCCTCAGATCTGCAGTTCTGCCTCCCTGAAAATAAGTCTCCCCTGCCCCAAACCAGAGCCCACCCATTCAGGCAGCGTGGTTCAGCATGTTCCCTGCCTCCATTTTCTCCCTTCTCCCAACAGCCAAAACCCTGCAGGGAAGCTCTGAACAAAAAAGACACTCTAACATTCGCCCCTCCACAAAAAGGAATTGCTCAGCTGAAGCCAAGCACGAACCCACAAGCCGAGCCTTCCTCCCCTCCTGGTGGGAGTCCTCTCCAGTCTCACCTTTGTTTCAGTAGAACAAGCTCTTTCACAAATTGAATAATCCCATATTTCAAGCTTATTTTTTTCCCATTGGCCAACAAACAGCACAGATCTTTTTATTGGCTCAGGTAATCACCCTAAATCAAGAGAGGTAAGTGATCTTTTGTCCGTGGCAAATGGAAATCCCCTCACATTGGCCTCTGCTCAGCATCACGGGCACAGCAGTACCCAGAGGCCTGAAATACTGTAGTAATGCCAAGAAGTTCACCACCTTCTGTTCCTCAGAAGCTGATAAAGGAGACCAAGACCACACGTTTCCAGGGGGAGAAGAGAAACTGAGGCAGCACCTACACACCCAGCAACACGGGCAGGAGGTAGGCAAGGCACTGTGGCTGTACAGGCACTGTGCCACCAGTGGGATACAGCCAGGAAGAAACTGATGCAGTAAGTTTATGCTGGAACAAGAGACTGAGTCCAGATTTTCTAAATCCATTTATTTTACAGGGCACTGGACCTCATGGGGTGACACAGCACCTCAGAAGATGTGTGCAAATATCAGCAGAACCTGGCTCTCCCTCTCCAAAAACCAGCATCAGCCAAAGGTCTCTTGTATCCTCCTCCAAGTTGCCGTGGATCTGCCCTCTCCGCACACACATCCGCGTGGCTCTGCCCTCAGACCAGCAAGGTCTGAGATCAGGCCTCGCTTCATGCCAGGGAGCTTGGCAGAAACACTTCTCAAGCCCAACGGTGAGCGGCCCCTGCTGTGGTAACCACTGTGTGAAGGAGACCCTTGAGAAAGGACACAAGGGACCGAACAATATTCACACAGGAAGGTGAAAATGTACACGGTACAAGCATGGAGAGCATCTTCTCTCAGTCTTTTCGCTCCCAAATATGCTCAGTTTCCTGGGTGAAGTCAGTCTGTGGGAACCTGTTCTCATCTCCTACCCAAACCTCTTCCCCTGAGACAGCCCCAGCACGAACAGAAAAAGAGCGAGGCTGTCAAAATCAAAGCTGGCAAGGCTCAAAATGAAAACCCCACTGGAAATTACAACACTCCTCCTCCCTCACCGCCGCATGAGGCAATTTCTAGATGCTTCCAGTTTCAAGGAGGGCAGGTTACAAGACGATAAATTCTTAACAGAAGCTGTTGGAACAAGTTGGCAAAAGCCTAATACAGCATGGAAACAGTGCTAAAACAAGACAGGCTCCCGAGGAAGACATCATTTTCCATTCTGAAGCATGCTATAAATTCCATTATCACTTAATAAATATTAATAGAGAATTTATAAATGGAACCCAAACGGATGTGTCTGACTGGGAACGATGTCACCAATGGGCACTTCTGCAGCAGGGCACGGGGAGGCGAAGAAATTAAACTCCCATTATGTGTAACACATCAAAACTGAGAGAGAGACAGGGCCAGAAATACAGGGTCTGGCACTGCAAACACATGAGCAGAGGAAGGCATGTTTGTTCCAAGTCTCACTGGCCGGTTTCTATGAGGAAGCTGATGGGATGCGCTGATTGAAGGGGTTTTTCTTCTTCCTGGGTGTCTCTGCTTCTCTTGGGTATGTAAGATCAGCTGCATTTAGCACAGGCTTCCTTCCCTAAAATGTAACAGCACTTCACTGCATTCAGCACTGTGTTCAAGGGGATGCAGTATCCCATCACTTGCCTTTGCAGCATGACTGTTAGGGATTTGCCAAGTAGGAAAAAGAGGAAACTTTGAGAAAGCCAGAGGCAACTGCCCCTAGGGAAGCGATGACTGCAGCTGCTAAATCTGCCATACCCATGACTGGTTCTTGTTTTCCTGCCAGGCAATCCGCCTCGCCTTCGGCATCAGGACCAAGCAGTCACAGGCAAAGAAAGGGCAAGGCAGTGTCTGGGTAATGCCCTGCTCTCTCGCAGCACAGCTGGGACCTCCTGAACCTTCCCTGTGCTCCCATGGCACCCACCCTAACCATGCAACTCACCCATCAGGCTCTGCCGCTCCTCCTTCTTCTTCGCCTTCTGCTTGGCCTCCAGCTGGATGATGGAGAGCGGAGGGGGAACGATGGGGCTGGGCATCGCACTGGCAGCAAACCTTGCTAGAAGGCCCAGGCCGCTCTCATCAAGGGCCGGCGATGAAAGCCTGTCGGTGCCGTCCGTCCCATAGTCCTCTGCTTCCTCCTCTTCCTCTTCATCCTCCTCTTCTTCCTCCTCTGAGCTAGAATCTAGCACGCAGAAAAGAGGGAGCCCATTACCAATCTCGTGGAGTTGTGCATCAGCCCCATTTCCACCCCAAACCGAGAACTCTCCTGCTGCTCTGTGCTCACCTAAGCAGCACTGAGCCACAAGATGCTGGCCACGGACACACACTTGTCTTTGCAGCCACAGCCACCATCACCCTGCCTGCCACCACCCTTGAAGGACACAGCAGTATGGGTATGGCAAAGAGGACCCAGTCAAGGCCAGGGAGGGAAGAGCAGGGTGTTGGCAGAGATTTGAAAAGGATGCCATGCACCCCCTTCTTCCCTGCAGCTTTCAGGAGGAATTAAAAGCTTAATTCCTTTGAAAATACCAACCTCGGAGCTGTGGGATTCCCCTCCCACCCACCACCTCTTCCTCCATAACGAAATCCATTAGCGTAATCAGAACGAGAGATCAGCATGGAAGGGGAATACCGGAGATCAGCCTGCGCCATGGCAGGAGGCAAGGACAGAGAGGAGGGGGGCAGGAGGCAAAAATGCAAAGAGGGGGAGGGAAATAATAATTTGAAAGCAATGGATTTGGAATGCAGAAGGGGGGTGTGGGTGGTGTTGGAGACAAGGAGTGTTTAAACACTCTGCTTCAAAACTCTCTGTGCCTTTCATTTCCTTCTCTACAGCTCAGGCCAGGGAAGCCCAGCTCAGCACAGGCAGGAAGAGCTGCCCACAGCCAGAATCTAATTCTGGCAAAGAAATCAGCCGCCTGCCTCGGCTGACACCCGCTGAGCATAGTGGGCTGGGGGTTTCCTCTATGGCATATTTACAGCAGGTATTTTGGGGGTAGATGCTCTGAGAGTGGCACCTATCCCTTCCTACAGCACTTCCCAAGAGCCTGTCATCAGCTCAAAGGCAATTAATTTTAACAGCACCTCATCCAGCTAACGCTGGTGAGCGAGAGCCACCACACAAATGCACATACACCACACACATCCATATACACACACATATATGAGCACGTATTCCTATAAAAATATATATATAATTGCAAAAAGTGGGTCTGGAAAAGATATTTCATTTCTCTTGAAATTGAGGGCTTAAGTAGGATCATCAAGGTTGCTGGAACATTTCCACCGCTACCAGGAGCCCCGCTCTCCCCGCCTGAGCCCACTCACCAGCTCCCTGCCAGCCGCTAGCCCTGCGCCTGAAAGCCAGCCAAATGAGAAACCAGATCCCTTCAAAATGAGCTGGAATGAACACGAAAATCCTTTTCTTTTCACGAATGCCCCCTGGGATAGATAAAAATGTCCTCAACACTTGGTTGTTCAAAAAAACCCCCAAAAACCAATAACGTAAGTGTTATTGGATTATTTTTCCATGACATTGGAAACAACAGGAATATCAGAAACCAGCGCTCTCATCACTGTGTTTTATCAAATGAAGTAATGGCCAGATATTTTTTTTTTTTACCAAGGAGGGCTTATCTCCGTAGCATACATCAGATAGTCACAGAATACCAATTTTCAACAGCATAAAAATCCCTTCCCCGTTTCAGTTGCTCAGGCCGGTTCCTTGTGACATAAAAATGCTACTAAACCTACAGTCCTGCAGTAAATACCAAGAAATGCTCACTCCTTGCATAGAAACCACATGCAAAAAAAAAAAACCCACAAAATTCCACAGCAAATTAGGATCAGATTCCTTCCCCTACCAGAAAAGGGGACACAACTGCTGGTTTTCTACCACGTTTTGCCAAAAAGAAAACAAATCCAGACGAACTCAGCTATTCCGAGACGTGGAAACCACCTGCCTGAAAAGCAGCAACGCCATGCCCCAGTTCAGTGACACACTGTGGGGTACCGAGACCCCCTCTGCACATCCCATGTGGCTCCAGAATTCAGCAATTCTCAGCAAAACCAGAAAAAAATGGGGAAAACCAATAAATCCACCTGTGCAGCCCCTCGTGCCAGAGTCAAGAGCAGCTCGCTAGGGAGGAAAAGAGGCAAAAAAAGGGGAAAAAGCTTCCCCGTGCTTCAGCCGCACGGGCGGCACTTCGAGACCCCGCACACGCGAGGGCATAAAGGTGCCCAGCAGCCACGGTATTTCAAACGCACCAAGGCAGAACAGATTTAAAAGCCAGGGCGAAAGCGGCGGTTACTCACGCGACAGAACACGTACGACCCAGTAACGCACCTGGCAGTTATTCTAACCTCATTCAAATATACGGTGCCACGCTATGGAAAGACAACTGAAGATAGTCTCTTGTCAGCATTTTTACCAAAATACAGTTTTGTCTGCATGAAATACCATTTTCAGCCTGAAAATAAACGCATTTTAAGACATTCACAAGCACGCATCTATCCTCCTCCACCTCTCACGGCGAGGGCAGATCTTCCTAACTCCGCTCTACACGCACAGCACAACCCCTGCTCCTCTTCCTCCTGATTTTCCAAGGGACAAAAATTAGCAAATTAAAAATGAAAGCATTTGGGGCTCTGCTCTAAACCTACACCCTACTAAACGAAGGCCCCAGTTTACGCTCACGGTGGCAAAGAAGCCCATCTGCACGGCTTCGGGGAGAGGCGCGCGATGCCCGCGTTTAACGCGCAGCGTTAAAACCACGTGGAACCAAATTATGTGCAACCTTAAAACGAGGTGTGCACACACGCCTTTACACAATCAAAGCCTCCATTTTTTTTTTTTTCCCGAAAAGGTGATTTTTAGTTAAGACTGAGGAAAAAAAGAGTTTTTCCTTCAACGCTTATTCTGTTAGCGCTGAGCGTGGGTAAGGGAACAAAATATCCCAAGTTAAAAATACCTTCCCTGACATTTTTAAGAGCATGTATATGTGTGTATATACCCACACACGCAACCACAGGTGTACACACAACCCTACTGCCAAAACAAACAGTAAATTCCTATTTAAATGCTACTGATGCCAGATAAATTGGAGCCAAAGATTTTTGTCTCCTTTTCTAAAAGTTTTCCCTGCATTAAATTCAAACCCAAACCCCATTAAAAATACAAAATTTTCTTACTGCTTTTAACAGCTAAGCTGCCATGGTATTTTACTGTAGGAGAGTAGTCAATGAAGATTTGTTAATGATGAACAGAAATCGCTTAAGCAATTTGGCTTTTGAAGACGGATGTAACAGGACGAACTGAAGGGGAGAGGAAAGGCTTGGGAAGGAGGGGGGAGTAAAAACACACACGTAAAAGAGTCATTTCACATTGTAAAAGAAATAGCATGATTTTCTCATAACACAAGCAGGCCTACAGCATACAAAGCAGGCTAAGTACAGGCAGACTTTAGACAGCTACTGGGTCATTGACATCTGATTTGTGCAATCTGTCCAAATTCTGGAGGTTATCTGGTTTTGAATGTCCAATTTAAGATTGTACCTTGTTTTTTTTTTTAAACAAGCCAATTCATTGGAAGATTTTTCTTTTCTCCCCACATGTGCTGTGCTGCTGACTCCAGAAGTGCTTATAAAAAATTAAAAACATTAGAACTATCATGTGGGAATGACTGTGTAGGGAACTGGCTATCCCTCGTTTCTGTTCTGGTTTTTTTTTTACTGGGGTAAAATCATCCTCCACGTCAGGGAAAGGAGAGCAGGGAAGAAGGTACTCATTTCTTAAGAAAAATAGAGTGTGGATGGGGAGGAAGTATGGGTCTTCAGTCTCCAAAAGCTGAAGGTATGAACTATCCTGATGGTTTTCCGAAGTCCTGTGTGGCTTTAGCCCACATTAGCAGTTTCCTCTCCAAGGTCACGGGGTGAAAAACCACAAGTTTTGCCTGTTGTAAGAATGGCAACGTGGTGTTTGGTCTGCAAGAAAGCAGCGTGTCCCCACCTCAAACCAGATGAAAACAGGTCCTCCCGCAGCTACTCCCACCTCTGACACAGATAACGGCAGGGCCACGGCCTGGCAATTACCCTGATACTAGGACAGTCTGCAGCGTGGCCCAGAAACCTTTAAGGACGGTGGCAGAGCCTTTGCAGGCAGCGCCGTGACTTCTCATCCTGGACCCATCGGCAAATCCTTCCCTTTGCTGGGTTAAGGGGTTCTCCAAAAGGTCTGCAAAGAGTAAAGCATTTCTGGAGTCCTCAGACACACACACACACAAGCAAACCTTCCATGCAAGACTCTTCATGGACAGAGGAAAGTCAAAAGCGGACAGCAATCATCTTCAAAATTAAAATAACCAAGAGAATGCAAAGAGCTATGTGTCATTATTCATGGAGGTTAACATCGAAACGTCTGAGGCTGACAGATGACATAAAGAAAAGTTATTTTGCCTACCTACATAACAATGGTCAAGGTTTGGGTTCATGGCTAGTGACCCTCGCTGAGAAGTGTCTGCCCTACAACCAGCCAACCACTTTGCTTCTTTAGTGCAGCGTGAGAGCAAATGCAAGAGACCGACACAGACATTCAAAGCATCATGGATAGGGGCAGGGGTGAAAGGGTTGGTCAAGCAGCTGCAAGGAGAAAGCGAGCAATTCTAGAAAAGCTGAGGTTATTAATCGGTTTAGTATCAGGGAAAGCCATTAGAAACCCTATTACCCAAATATCCCTTCAAGTAATGCTTCTGAGAAAGAACAACCAAAAAAAGAATATTCATTTGCAGAAAAAAAAAACCCAAAACTGTAACCAGTAACCCCTCCTCACCTCCCCTTCCATGCCCACCTCCCACCCCAGGAGGTTTTGCATCTTTGGTTTCCCCACCATCTAAATGACCCCCCAGAGGGATTTATAATGCACTTCCCCATTTGTTCCAGATTCCCCAACCTCCTCCCATATCCCCTCCCCTCCCCAGACTTTATCCCATAAAACTGGGATTTTTAAGAGTGTGGTTGTTTTTTTTTTTTAAAAAGCAGACAGGTTACTTGAAAAAGCCAATTAGGGACAAGTTACCTATCTGCTTACCTGGAGCAAAACCATAAAGCAAACCCAAAAAACCCCTCAAGTATTTGGCACCTGCAAGGGATTGATATCCTCAAAATTTCCAACAGCAGCAAAATAAAACACAGAAAAGATGCAGGAACAGGGAAGGGAAGAATGGAAGTTAACACAGACTCTTCATGGAAATGTGGCAATCTCACCCTTACATAAAATCCACTATCCCCAGGACTTTTTGGATTTTCTAAAGATGTTGGGGTTTTTTTTGGAAACATTATTTCTCTCTTTTGGGTTCTCTTTGAAATGCACTGCCGGGTCCAGCCCAGAGCCACATCAAACCAAATCAGCATTCTGTATCTTTCTGCTGTGTTGGATAATTTTTTTTTTTTCAGCTTAAATTATCTTTCTTTGGAGATTGGGTTTGGAGGGAATTAAAAACAAACAGGTGCATGGAGGAAAAGAACATCAAAGAACTAAGAAAAAACAAAACAAAAGCAAAGCCATCCAGCCCCATTTTCAATTAACAGCCGTTTGAGCAGTGTGAAAGACTAAAAGGCTTTTGCTGTGCTACATCCAGATCTGTGGTGTAACTTGGATGATAACAACTGGGGATGCTCTCGCTTAGCATTCAGCCCAGACGAGCTACTTTCTTTTGGGAGCTGAGGGCTCATTAAAATGACCTTTCCCCATGATTATTATTTAATGAGTGTGCTCTAAAACAGAAACCCCTTGTGTCTCTGGAGGAAAAGTCTCAAGTAATCTCTTTTCCCACTGAAGTACTAATGACAGGCTGACAAAAAAAAAAAGCTGCAAGACAAAAATTGGGGTGAGGGTGAGGGAGGGAAACTGCAGAGTCAAACTTAATGCAGTAATTGCCACATCCTTGAACACCGTGGGTTATGTCGGGGCATCTGAAAAAAATTACCACCCAAAAAGAGGCACAAAAACTTGCCGCATACATTTTTGAAAGTGAAAAAGAAACATTTCTGGCTGTTAAATAATGGGGAGCACCCAGCCCCCTCCTGCAGCAGTGCAGCCTCCACGTTTTATCTGCCTGCCTCGAGTCTAGCACCAGAGGAAACAAACTGAAAAAGAAAAAAAAAAAAAAACAAACACAAAACTGGGTGAACAAAATAAAAATTAAATTAAAGGGGTTGGGGAAGGCCTAGGTTTTATCTGGACAAAGGCAGCAGGGATATTTGAATAATAGAGAGTACCCCAGACTAGGTTAATTCCAGTTCTACTCATGGGGAGTGGGAGCAGGAGGGGGATGCAGAGCAGGATGAAGTGAAGCGGCAACCTAATCGCCTGATAAGAGACACAGCAAGAGAGACAAGGTACACAGGTTTAGTTAAAAATGAACTCGATACGTTTAATAAAGCTTGGTATACCAAATTGCAGTACAAACATCAAGTCACACGGCCACACAACAGTATCCCGGTATCAAAAAAAAAAAAAAAAAAAAGGCGGGGAAAGGAAAACAAAAAGTAAATGAAAAAAAGGCAGCTCTCTCCAAACCTCTACAAGGCTCATGCCAAAATAAAATAAAATAATATAAAATAAGAATAATAGTAATAATAATAATATGGTGGTGGTGGCAGCAAGGAAGAAAGTGAGGGAAAAACTGAAGGAAGGAAGGAAGGGAACAGGAAAGCAGGGAGACGTGGACACTAAAACCCAGTTGATATAA
>NW_010265293.1:0-4535 GCF_000690775.1 Eurypyga helias
GCGCTTTAATTGGCTTTAACTGAATGAACCTGCCGACCCCTCCCATCCCAAAATAAGCCACAGCTGGAACCGGTGTTGAAAATAAGCTCAGCCCTGGCCGAGCGGGGCTTGGTCCTGTGATCGCCCTGAGCCAGGGGGTTGGGAACTGCAGGGAGGGGAGAAAACTGAACTGGGGTTCCCCACCGGTTTGCGAACACACCTCGGAGTGCGATCCCTGTTCCCTCCCTGCGTAAAGCAGCTTCTCCGCCGGACTCGCTGGAGCCCTCTTGGCCTCCAAAGCTGTTCCTCTGAATGTCACAAAAAATGGAAGTCCAATATTTAACCGCTCCACGCCAACAAAAACGGGAATAAATGCTTGTACCCCGCGTAGGGAAACAGGCATGATTCACGTGGGAATCAACCTCAGGCTGGAGGAAAATGGTGTGGAAAGAAAGCCCCAAGAGAACCCAATGATTTAGTTTCCTCCGAGAAGGTAAAACTACTAAAAAATGTTAGTGAGCTGCAATAATGGTCAGCTGGCTCTGGGCGCTCCACACAACAACTTGGGAAGCGCGTGGGCACCGCTGTCCTGCCCCCGCTATGGGTGCTCCTGCTCTGGGTGTTGGGCTGACGGGGCAAGGGCCAGAGTTAACCCTTTCCGTAACGCAGGAACCGAGACACACTCGCCCTGTGCCAGGCTGACAGCCACGTCAAAGGCTTATTCTTGGAATAATCCAGCTGTTGAGATGCTGTTCTGTGTTGGGTCGCTTAGGCGACGTTCTGTGCTGCCCCGTGTGCTGGTTTCGGTAACGATCCGGTTTGTACAGGTTCTGTCCGATGGTGTCTGTCGGGATTAGCTGTTTGGGCTTAGTTCCTTGTTCTCACTGTGCTGTTGCGCACTATGCTACGTTCTCACCACGTTTTCTTAGGTTTGCTCCCCTCTGTTGCCATGAGGGCTAGCCCTCTTGACTTTACTCTTTTTACTGCGTTAAGCTCTTTTGGACAAGGTGCTAATGGTAATGATGTTTTAGATGTTAAGCTGCTCTGATGATACTCTGTCTCTCACTATTTTGATGACAGCCTGTTTCCCAGTGTCTCTTCCCAAACCACATTGCTGGGAAAGGTTTGATAACAGGGGAGGGACCCCTTGCTTATCAAAAGCAGGAGGGTACGTGCTGCTTGGTACGACCTGGCACCCTGATACACACCCTGGGGTCCTCTGGGGTCTCCGCACTCCGCCCCCCAGCCCGGCAGCGTGGGGCTGGCGTGGGTCACGGAGCCAAGTGATTCACCCAGTGTCACGCAGGAAACCTGCCAGCGAGGCAGGAACCGCATCAGAGGCCTTTTTTTCCTTGCTTTTAATCATCATCTCTCTCTCATTAACCTTAAAGACTCTTCCCGGAGGTGGAGAGGGCTTTGCTCGCTGGAAGGGAGCAGGTTAATTGCTCCCAGGAGGAAAACGGTTGGAATTGGGTGTCCCGCTGCAGCCGAGCACCTGCGGAGAATAAAAGGTGATAAATTGCCATGATTTCTGCTCCCTCCTTTACCTGCGTTTAATTAAATCGGTTGCAGACAGGTCTGAGCGGGAGACCAGCTGATTTCCCTCTGTGTAATTTCAAACACCTGTACATGGGGGGGTGTTGGCAAACCCCCTGCATGTGCCGGGTTGAAACGTCTGCAGCTGCCAGCCACCAGCCTGGCCCCCCTGCCCTGGCCAGTGACCCCGGCCCAGCATGAGCCCCCCACGAAGCAGAGGGGGCTTGGGTGCCTGGTCCCCAGCCCCATCCTGAGGTCCTCTCTTCCTCCAGTTGAGGAGGCACCAGAGAGCGCGAAGGCAGGATCAGACCCAGAGAAAGGGTTTATTTGTGGCAAGGAAGGAGCTTTGCTCCTGCAGCTCTGCGAGGGCTGGGGAGGGAGCACGGAGGGGTTCCCGCACGGCCGAGTCTATCCCAGGGCCAGGGGGTTCCGGGGGAGCGGGACCGTGGGTGATTGCATGCTCCAGGTAGCGGGGAGCACAGCAGGGTTGGGGGACGCCTGTTCATCCTCCCTCAGGCTCCAGCCAGAGAGGCTCCAAGGATGCTGCAAACCATGCCCTAACGCTGCGCCCCGATGCCGGGAGATGCCACTGAGCAAGGAGGGGCTCATACAGGAACCCGCTGCTGCTGAAGGGGTTGGCTCGGTGGCTGTGGCTGGGATGGGCAGGGAAGAGGTGGGCAGGCAGCCCACAGCCCCCTCTTCCAGCTCTGGCTCAACAGAAGGACCGAGTTCATATTCGGATGCTGTGAGTGCAGGAGCAGGCGTCACAGCGAGCCGGAGCGCGCATCAGGGCGGGAGGAGGAAAGGTCAGGTGGCGAGGGTGGACCTCAGACGGCACCAGACGCTCCATCCCTGATCTCTGCTCACTGGGAAGGTGTTTTTCAGGGCTCTGACACAGAAGAGCAGCCCTGAGTTTTGGATGTGGAGGTCAGAGGAAGGCTCCGGTTAGGGGGGAATGGCCAGATCTGGTTCCCATTGCCATCCACAGGAGTTTCACCCATGGCCTCGGGAGAAGCAGGATGGGGAGCCACGGCTGCACTCGGGGCCTCGGGGACAGACAGGTTGTTGGGGGCAGATGTGCAAACCTTTGACGAGAACAACATCCACGACATCCTTACAGGGGGCACATCGTCATCCCGGCTCAGCCCACCAGTGCTGGAAGCGGCTCCCATCGCGGGGTGCGCGGGCATCGGCACAGCCTCCGCGGGCAGCAATGTCAGGCGGTACGCGCCTTTCTAAGCGCCTGATCTACCCCTCCCAAGCCAACTCAGTGTCTTTAGGAAAACAACAGGAGCCTGAGGCCTCTTGGAAACTCATATCATAAAGCATCCTTTGATTATTCTTTATTTTTCCTACCAGCCAGTCAAAAAGTGTTCTTAAAGGAAGTAATTGTGTATGGAGGATACAGCGGGATGCCACGTAGGTGCTGGTATTTGCATAATTACAAGGGACCTGATTTCATCTCTGAGCTTTCTCAAAATAAAGAGAAATAGGTTCGTACCTTGTTATGGTGGCATCATTTTCTGATGCCTTTGGACTGATAGCAACAGCCAGCGCTGTAGCTCCGGTGAGGCCGGAGCCTGTGACCGGTCCGTCGGGTCCCGTTTACTGCTGGGATCATGCCCAGGTTGCAAAGAGAAGCCCAATTCTGCCTCTTCCGAGACACCCCCAGCAGCCTCCAGACCACAGGGATGTCTCGCCCTCCTGCTCAGAGCTGTGCTGCCTGGAAACATCACGGAGAGAAGGTCTTCATTAACATTTTTGGGTCCGTCCACACGCAGGCAGCACGGACCTGAGCGGAGATGCTCATGCGCGTTTCCTCTAGGCTCAGCCTGAGTTTTCCTTGCAAAACAACGCGGTTTGCGGGGCAAACAGGGTGGGCATGGGGCCAGGGGGGCACGGCCATCCTGGAGCATCGGGAGTTTTCCATGGAGGTCACAGCTGGGAAAGTTCTGGGGTAACTCCGGCATGGAGGAGTTGCTGGAAGCAGGAGTCACACGCAGCTCCGTGCCTGCCGGCTCATTAAAACAGTCCTTGTGCTCCAGAAATGCATATGAAAGACGCACGCAGGACCTGTCATTCTTACACATTTCTTCTCTTAAGTTTGCTCATTCCCAGCTAAACCAAGAGATGCCTGAAGCCGTCAAAGGGGCCGTTTCAAAGGCATCCCGGAGACAGAAAGGGAGCACGCCAGCCCGGAAAGCCTGGCTCATCAGGGGAGGGGATCGCCTGTTCCCTCCCCGAGCGCAGCTCGTGCTTCGGCTTTGAAGACCTGTCATCTGTGCCGCTGCTTTGCTTCCACGCTTACAGAGACGTCTTTGCCTGGAACAGCCATGGGATTTTTTTTAAACCAGTCTGCCCACCCTTGGCCTCACGGCACAGCTCTGGGATCTCCAAGCAGGAGCACCTCAGCCCTAAATAAACATCAGGGAGGTGGCCCGGGGGCCAGGACCACGTCCCCACTCCAGGCCAGCCCCCTATGAACGAAGGGGGTTTGCCCAGCATGAGCCAGGCAGGCTGCATCAAAGAGCACAATCTTCTGAAATTCAGGTCGCTCTAATGAAAAGAAAGACTTTTGCCCACAGGAGCACTACAAAAATTAATGGGTATTTGGACTGTAACTACTCGAACGGAATGCAAAGCCATGTATCAAGCGGCCCTTTTGCTGTTTTAGCAGCTTATTACAAGGCTGTTTACATCTGTCCCCGCCTGATTTCAGCCCAGCAGGGGTAAAGGTAACACAGAGTGTGCGGAGTGAATTAGGAGCAGAGATGTTCTTAACAGGACGTGTCCAGCCTCTCCGGGCACCAGGTCCTGCTGTCGGCTGGAGGGGCAGAGCTCCCGGCGGGAGACACAATCCCAGACACACTGCAGCCCCAGGACTGTTCCTTTGTGCCCGGTGTCCCCGGTGCTGTGCAGGGGGACATCCCGTTGCACGGCAGAGATGCCGCTGGGCCCTTCCAGCCAGCAAAGCCCCGCGGGCAGTGAGGGGCCAGGTCACGTGCGGCGAGGGAAAAACA
>NW_010265293.1:4546-26253 GCF_000690775.1 Eurypyga helias
GAACCCCCCGTTTCTGACGCAGCCCCAGAGGCAGCTGCCAACTCCGTGTGCGTTCATTAAGGTGAACGACGCCTTCGGATGAGATTTGAAGGGCTGCCGGTGGCAGAGGTGCGACTTCGCTGCCGTTCCGCGCCGTCGGCCTCTTTAATCTCAAGGCGCGCGGGGAGCTCAGCACCAACACCGGCCGCGTCCCGGCTGACGAACACGGCTAATTAGGGACCGTGCCGAGAGACAGCGCACAACAAAGGGGGGTGCGGAGCAAAAAGCAACTGCGGGTGCAGCGTCTGCGGAGGGAGAGGCGCCTTTCCAACAGGACAAGCCACTCCCCTCCAACGTGGAACAAGGCCCCTGGCTGAAATTTTAAGAGGTTGCGCACACCACCAGACACATCCGTCAGGGAGGGGCTCAGTAGACGAGGTTTTGCAGGGAAGCAGCAGGGATTTGGGCCGGCAGTTTCAGAGCACGCAGCAGAGCCACCGCACAGCTTCACCGACCCACGACGGTTCCCATTGCAGCGGTGTTCCGTGAATTACTTCCAGGTAGTTGTAGCCTCTGGGATGGTTTAATATTTTATCATGTTTTCATCGGCCAGATGCAGGACAAGATCCTGGAGAAATCCACGTCCGGGGCTGAGCCCTGTTCACGCCACCACTTCGGTCTGCTAAGGAGCCGCTCGGCCCTGGGACTTAGACGTGATGCCCACGACACGCGGGTGGAATTATTCATACCGAGTAACTTCTGCCTGTAGCAGCGTCCGGAGAGGTCGCAGCAAATCCACCCGACAGGAGCCAAGAGCTGCTTGCTAAGCAGCCTCTCAGCAGGAGGAGGTCCGTGGGCACCCGGCTTCCCCCTCCATCAGTAGCGGAGTTTTAGCCTTCAGCGTTCCCAGGGCACGGCCCATTGTGGTTAATCCTTGGGGCACTGGCCAGGCTGGGTCTAGATGATATTTCAAGGTCCCTTCCACCCCAAACCACCCTGATTGTAGCGTGTGGGGTGCTGCTGCAAACCCCACAGGAACTGGAATTTCAAATCTTTTTCCCCAGGAGTTTTCCCAGGAGCCTCTCTGGACCTCACCCACGGGTCCAAGGCGGCAGCAGCTTGGGGGGGCTGCAGGCAAAGGCTCTGTGGGTCACTGCAAGGCCGGAAGGTCATCATACGGCTCAGCCGATGCAGTGCTTCCCTCCACAGGTGGTAGCTGATGAAATTCCACAGGAGCCCGGGGCCACAGGGAGGGCTCCTCCACCTGCCCCAGCCCCTGCCCAGCAGCCCTTCCCGGCCTGGCACAGGCAGCACCGCAGGATGTGCTGCTCGAGTGTTTTTGCAAGGCATCTTAAAACCAGGTTTCTCTGGAATTCAGAGGAGACAAGCGGACGTCAGGCCAGCTCAGGCGGCCCCTTCTATGCCGCAGGACAAGGACTTGGCCTGGGGCTACTGCCCGGTTAAGCCAGGTGCCCACACCGCACCCTTCTGCACCACAGAGGGCAAAACGATTGGTTTTTGTTTCTCCTTTAATAAACGAGTGGGAAATTTCCACTGCTTCGATCAGGAGATGCTCTGAATATTTATGTTATTGTTCGCTGATTGAAAAAAAAAAAAGTGCTATAAACGAACATATTTGGTGACCCAATTTTGAGTGGCTCATTACAATTAGATCAAGCTAATTGCCAGTCTTGTATTTCATTTGGCAACTTGTTAAGCTAATTGAACAAAATAAAACTAATGAACAATTATAATGAAGTTTATAATTAGACCATTGGAAAAACTCAGTGTGAGAATATTTAAGGCATAATGAATGTTCAGGAGATTTATGGGGGGTGAAACGGGAGGTATCAGTAAATCACGCCACGCTCTCCCACCAAAACGCTTCTTCCCAGGATTTGGAGTCCTTGGCATGTTACCTATTCCCAAATTATGTCAACCTGGTGCTTTCATAACCATTAATTACATTAATGCCCTTAACACACAAGCGTAGCGCTCACAGCCATCCTGAGGACAGGAATTAGCCTGCTGGCGAGGCAGCTCCCAGTTGGACACGGCGACACGACCCTTCTCAACTCCGTCCACACAACGGGAGTCAGTGTCTCCCTTCAGGACAGGATTTTAAGGCTGGAAGTGAAAAAGAAGGCAACAGAGGAGTTCAGTAAGCCCCGACGAGCTGGTCTGTCACTCCCGCGTACACACCCGCGCTTCCAGCTCAGGAGCCGGAAACGGGACCACAGAAGGAGCAACGCTCTCCGCGGGATTACAGCCACCTGGAGTTATTTGTGTCGCATTCAATTCCTGCGCAGATCTGAATAAACCCATTCCAGCTCCTCCTCACCCCTTGCTGCTGAAGCACAGAAAATTAAATACCATGCTAAGACACAGAGCGACCTTTCGGAGTTTCAATTTACAGGGTCAAGCAGGTACCCACCAAAACCTAATAGAATTGTCACATCAGGCTCTGCGCAGCTTAAAAACCTGCTTTGCCTCCAGTTTGCTCATGAAAGTCATTACTCCACGCAGAGCTCCGCAGGAGCTGAGGTTTTGCATCAGGGAAAAAAGGCAGCAGCTCTAAAACGAGGGAGAGAATGCCTTCACCCTTCTGCTTCGGGTGTCTGGAGCTTTCCAGGACTCCCGCACTCCGAAAGCGAGCGCCAGCGTTCAGCCGGAGCCTGGCGTGCCGAGGGCTCTGCGCACGGGACGGGAACGGAGCACGCACCATCCGAATCAACCAAAGGGCGGGAGATGAGCAGGATCACTGCTGGCAATGTCCAAGAGACCAGCAGCGGTCGCTACCGGCAACAACCGTAATCCCTGCCCCGGCCCCAGTGGTGATGACTTGCCTCTTCCCATTCCCACTGCTGCCTGCCTCGCCCAAAGATTGAGATAAAGTGACTGAGGGGGCAGTTTTATCGTTATGAGCTATGGAAATCTCCATTCTCTCTCTCCCCAGTTTGAATTCCAGCTGCATTAGGAGAAAACCTCTGGGTGTGCAGCCGTCTCCTGCTGTTTTACACCACCGGAACCAGCTGCCACCTTTGCCAGCTGGTTGCAGGTTTCACCAGGGCAGCACTAACATCCTGGCAGTCTGGACTGCTCTCGGGCACTCTCCGTGTTCCAGCCTCACCATCAGCCTCGTCTGGCACCTTTCTGCGGGTGCCTTCTCACCCCAGGGCATCCCCCCTCACCCCGGGCAGGGCAGCGGTGCTTCGCCTCTGGCCCAACAGCCGCAGAGGCTGTAACCCCACAGCCGACAGACCTGGGTCATCTCACTGCACCGACCCTGGCCGCAGCCACGTGTTTTGTCCACGGCATACAGTTAAAGAGAAACCCGTGTGCTGTCCCTGCTGGGCAAAGCGCCTGGGCCAAAGCAATCCAGCTCTTCTCCCCCACCCCAACAGCCCCATAACCCAATCCCACCAGCGGAGTTGGGGAACGCCTTGCACCACGCGTGCACCGAGGACGGCAGGCTGACACGTGCATCCCTCTTCTCCCCAGCTCTTTCATCACTTCCGAACAGCCACGAGGGCCCCCACATGCTAAAGGCGTAGGTGCAGGGGTTTACCTGGGCTTGTGCAAGGCATTTCCTTCCCAATTTCCCTCCCCACGTGCGTGCACATCCCCTCTAATGGTGAAACAGTTCAGGAAAGGGGAATGAGCCCTGAAGTGAAGGAAGAAATAGGCTCCATGATCCTGGAGAGCCTCATCCATTTAAAGCCTTGCTGGGCATTTGCATTAGAAGAAGAAACCCCGTACAGGAATCTCTCCTCCTGCTCCACTCTCGCATTAATTCATCAAGTGTCACATAGCTAACATGTTTTATTATACATGAGAAGAGGCAAGTGAAAATTCTCGGTGGGGGATCACATTTGCACACTCAAGGCCACCTCCTTCGGCCCCTGCGAGGCTCAGAAGTCACACGCATTGCAACGCAGCTCGCCTCAAGGTAGCCAGACCAGCACAAATGCTCAGCATTTTTATGCAATTTATTTCAATTTAGCTTTAGCTTCCTCATAGCTGATAGAAGCTGAAGGGGAGTACATTGGGTTTGGAGGGAAACAAGTGGGCTGCCAGAGAAGTTAATCACAGCCGAGTTTTTGTGAGTGACACGGTCCGTGCTCAGCCCAGTCCCATCACCCAGGTACCCCCAGGACACGCTGGGTCCCACCAGGTAAAAATCCACTGCAAAGGAAGGAAACACAACGCCTCATGTCCGTGAGCCTGGGCATCAAAACACCCTTCCCTGGGCATCAAAAGATGCCGCAGATGCGGGCAGAGCTCGTGGGAGGTGTAACGGTGTTGTGGGCTGACCAGGATTCTCCTGCTCCGGCTGCACTAGGAAGAGCCTGAGAAACTCCACTTTTTGGAGATGGAAAAAACCCACCATGCTGAGCTGGGGCTTAGTGAGAGTGGGGCTGCTTGAACACGACCCTGCCCCCTTCAGGGTCAAGGAAAATTTATCCTTTAAGTGAGACCAGGTTCCGCGTCAGCTTCCAAAAATGCATTTTCTAAGTAGCTCAACAGAGCGTGTCTCCCAGGAACGGGCGTTGGGCTGCAGGGTCCCGAGGCTCACAGCACCCAAGGGCTGGGGCGAGGAGCACCGCCCCCACCTCCTTCAGCCTCGCTTGCTCCTTCCCCACACACTGGCACCTCCAAACATTCACATTGCTACCAATTCCAGCTCTCCTTCTGACCAGCTCTTACCTAACAGACCCCTCCCTCAAAGGAGGGTGTTCCAGCCATTTTCCATCCTAGCCCAGCTTGGGAGAACAACGGAACATCGCTCAGCCATGTTTCCATGGCACACAATCCAGACAGGGAGAAACACTCTCCTACTTCTTGGCAAAACACCATCTGGAGACCAACAGGCTGGAAGAGTTAGAACGCATCTTTGTAAAACGAGAGCCGACAACGCCCAGGAACAAACCCCTCAGTGGGACTGTCACCCAGCACCAACCAGTTCTTAAACTTCCCTTAAATCACTACAGGGGAGGGAACCAACCTGACAACGGGATTATTTTTTGGCTTTCAGCAGACTCCTCATTAGCGCCGTGAACCTCTACATGTATACTCTAATAGGCTACTGTAAACTAATTAATGATCCTGGAGATGTTTTTTCCAAGGGACATTATCATTTCAGTTGGAATCCCAGCCTGAATGCTGATAAGCCTCTTGAACTTTGCAAAACCACTTGTCAAAAGCAGTAAGATCAGAATTCGTTAAGGTCTTCTAATTAAGAAGTACAAGGCCCAATTAAGCTTTCACTAACACGCTACATAACCCAGTTAAACAACGGCAAGCCAAGGCTCTTCCCACCCCCACCAGCGCTGGTGCATCACTGGAGTGCGTCTCTGACCGGTGGGTTGGAAGGATTTCTCTGGCTGCCAGGAGCAGTGCCGAGGAATTGTGTGGACAGCTGCAGCCTTCTGCATTAATACTTTGGGACATCTTATTGTTCCGCATCCGAAATTGTTGCGAGACACTCTTTGACTCACTAATAGCATTTCAGAGCCTGCTTCCCTCTCCTCTGCATAACAGACTCACTCCCATTTTGCACACAGATCATGTCCAGCAAGATGCTCAAGCTGATGTTGATTATCTCATTATTTGAATCTAAAAAGGTCCCTAATTCCCAGCAAGGAAAGCTCATGTGCTCTCATCAGTGCCCAGGCTGCGGCTCTGGCCTGCGGCCATGCTTCACAGCAATCCCGACCCCAGAAGAGTGCGACACATGGCATGTAGCTTCCCCTTTCTACAAAAGATATAAAAGAAAATTAAGTTGCATCTTGTTGCTGTCCAAGACCCGGTTATTTAGGAGCTAAAACTATCCTCCTCAGGAAGGGAGGAAGATGAACCAAGGACTTTTGGATTTCTCAGCTCTGTAGGATGAGACCCTGGCAGGAGACACCTTGGTAAACGAGCTAAACAGTTTAAGTGGAGGAATTGCTCCGTGCAGAGATCAAAAGGTGACCTGTGGGAAGGCAAAAGCCTTCACATGTACCAAAACATCTGTGATCAGAGTCGCCAAGGCGGACAGAGGGTAAGTGCTCAACAGAGTGATCCTCTGGAAGGAAGGGAAGTGTTACTCAAAACAACACTTCTCCCACCCTGGAACACACAGGGCAACTTCAGACACATCAGTTGACAAACATCCTTCCCTCTCCCACCTCACCCCAGCTCTGGTACCTCTGAGCAAGGAGACAAATCCCAGGGCACAAGAGATTGATCCCACACCGCTCCTGCTGCACACCACCAGCCAGCTCCAGGAAAGGCCTTGCTATCCCGAACCCTCTCCCTCAAAAGCCTGTTGAGCACCCAAGATTCACACACACTAGGAAGGTATTTAAGAATTCAGTCTCTGTACTTTCCCAAGCACCTTCCACGAAGATCCACTTGGACACCATCTCCCTACCAAGCATTCCCTACAGACACCAGCTTCCCCAGAGCCCGAGCTCCACGGCGCCGACTCAAGACCAAGCCGGTACGCTGAACTCCTCCCTAATGCCTTCAAGGTACTTCAGCCCCATTCACTGTGTGACTGACTGTTCTTCCTGGTGCCCTGATCAATATGCATGCACTCAGACAGTAATGGCCCCAGGGAAGTCTCATTCCATCAGGGAATTACCTATGGTTTGAAAAATCACCAAGTAATTCACACAACCCATTTCTCTTGTACATAACGGTAAAGAGTTTTACCAGCTGGGCCCTGCTTGGGCTGCTGTGTACCAGCTCTTCATTTCCTTGAGAAGCACCACTAACCAGGGAAATCAATTGAAATCCTAAGGTAGTGTGAGGGGGGAAGTACCTGCCCTAACAGGAGCTGACAACAGCACACTGCTAAAGGGGAGTGATAAAGCAACATCCCTCCGTGAGTCAAGGGCAAATGGGCCGACTCTACCACCCAATTCAGCAGTCCCTCTCCAATTTGCAAAGACCGAGTGAGAACAGCACCCAGCCTGGAGTACCTCTGCTCCGAGCTTCCTCACTGCTGAGCAGCTGTCAGAGCTCACGGCACTTCCCAGAATTAGCTCTGCTCGTCTGGCACATGTGCCACCAAAACCTGCGTCCACACCTTCCCAGGGAAAGGACTGGACCCCGAATCACAAATAGGCAACAAAAATGAAGGGGCTACACACTCAAGGTACAGCTAGTTCCACACCAACAGCCCCAAGGCATCACGTCGTGGATAGACACCTTCAGTAGGTCAGCTCTGGCTCACACACATCCCACAAGGGTTACCCACTGACGCCTTTGGGGTGTCAGAGCCCTGGTGCTCAGGGGCCTGTCGCCAACACCGTGACAACAGGAGCTGACTGCCATTCCTTACCCTTGGAGCCAAGCCTCGATGCCTCCAGTTTGCCAGGATCCCCTGAAACAACATTTTATGCGACTACCCTATGCCCAAGCCCTAGCAAGAACACGGCTAGTTTGTAACCTGGGATGGGAAAAGGAAAGAAAGCCACTTTCTCTGCTCTTCCTCTGCAAACTGATGTCCTTAGCTCCATGCCAGGGATACTGTGAACTGTGGATATTTTGAGCTACACCCAACGGGATGTACAGCCACGTCCACAGTTCCACGGCAGAATCCAAAGAAACAGGTCACTTGCACAACAGGTAAGCAAAGGTAAACACAGGCTGGATGTCTGGAGGACAGGATTTGGAATGGGAGGAGCTGCACCCAGGAAGCCTGGATGGTATTCCCAGCCCTGCCACAGCCTCATTCCACATCCAAGCCTCTTCACAGCCTGCCTCTTTCTCCTCCCTGGATTTCCATGAGCAACCAGCACACCCGAAACTCAGATCCTGGAAACCAGGGGAGGCAGAGAAAGGTCACTTCTCTGCTCAGGACAGTTTGCACCACCCACAGCCGTTTCAGGGCTGCAAGTCACTGTCAGCACACAGATCAATATATAAATACATCCTTGTCGGTACCCAGAGTCTGGGAAAAGCTCTGCAACATCTGACACTTGCAAGAGATCAAATTATAGCCCTTAACAACACTTTCTGCCGTGTTTCCAGCAGGATAAAGGCTTAAGAAAGCAGCCTCTAGGCACTGTATATGTTCTTAATGTATCTGTGCTTCTAAACTATCTTTAATTAATGAAATATCCCAAAATTACTTATTAATAAGGATCTGTGGGCTCTGTAAACTCCAGACATTTTGCATGAATTAGAACAATATAATGAAGTTTTAATGAATACAAAGTCACAGTTAATGTAAAATTTATATATAGCATGCCAGCGGGGAAAGGAATTTCAAAGTCCTTTTCATCATGGGTTATTGGCAGCTGGATGACTTATTCCTACACTTCTAACAGGCACTTGGTATCTGTATTGCCACGTTTGGCATGCCAGCCTGGTATGTTGCCTGACTTGGTACAGTTCAGAAAGTCAAATGGAGACCAGCTCATTTAGAGCCTCATTTCCTAACGAGGCTTCTCTGCATCCTGCAGTGAACATGGAGCTGGTGCCCACAATGCCTGTGACCTGTCAGCTCAGGGACTGACCACCATGAGGCAGCAGAACCCCTGGCAGCAATATGTGACATTCCGCAGCCGCCTTCAGCTCGCTGGAGCTGGCGAGCCCAGGTTGGTCCCAGCTGCAGCTAAACCCAGGTATGAGCAGCAAGATGTCCCAAGTAACACAGCACGCCCCATGCACCCCAGACATATCCCTTTTAGCAGCTTCAACATATGACAGCCCACAAGTTGGTACTGTACAGACACAGGGCACCTTTTCAGCGGGCTCCCTTCCACTCCTGCTCACCTGCAACCTTCTCAAGGAGCCAACCATGCATACGTAACTAGCCGTGTTTTACTTGTCCCGGCCTCTGCATAAAGAACACAGGATAGAACTTAGAGGATATTCTGTAGTGAGGTAGACTTGGAGCAGAAAGCATTAAAATCCATAACAAATTAAGCTAAAAATTATTCCAATTGAAAATAAAAAGACAATAACTGAGTGAAAGTTAGGACAAATGTAATATATATTATAAAGAATCAATTTTCATTAACTATCAGTGCTGAATGCATTCAACACAACTGAAAGGACATCCATGATTTTAATGCATTAAATACTTCACCCACAAGATGCAAACAGTGCAGGAGATACTGAATGGCAGAGGTTCAGCTACAACGACTGCAACCAGACTTCAAGAAAGACAAACCGATGTTTCAGTGCTTCCACTTTACTGTTCCAGTATGCTCATTACAGTGTTTTTCCCTTTAAGAACCAGAAGGATACAGAGCTAGAAAACATTTTAGTCTTTCAATTTCAACATGACACTTAGTAAAAAAAAGTTACAAAACCCAGCAGCTCTCAAACGAACACACTGGGATCCTTCAGCTAGCAAAACATGGGCTCATCACCTGCCCTCCAAAGACCTTCAAAACCAGGAAGCAAAACGCTGTCTGCAACTGCAGTGATGGTAATCCAGAGTAATGACAGCCAATTCCAGGGAAGTAACCTGGAGTTACACCAGGAGTAAGGGGCAGGTGATGGCCCCCTCATCCTCTGAACCCTCAGAAATCTATTGACTAAAAGCTTAAACCAGGAAGGTTACAGCCCAAGAGGAAGCAGCAGTTGCCTTCCAGGGTACCGTGAGAGACCTCAAGACTGGAATTATTCAGAGTCAGGTCAAATGGGTTTTGCGTTATGATTTAGCTTTATAAAAACATTTAAGTGCACACTACATAGAGAACACTCATGCTCTGTGGTCAAGTAGTTAAAAATCACTGTAAATCCCTTACAGGTGACTGACACACATGGATTGAAAAACAAAGTGGCTAAAAATCCAGTTTAAACAAAGAAAGGGAACATTTTATGGAAGAACTATTCTATTTGCAACTGCAACTTCTGCTATTGGTGCTCCCATTTGATGGGCTGCTGATGTAAGTCTAACCAGAAAGGATGCACTCATACATATAAAAATCAAAACAGGCAGGTTCCTCCTTCCAGGCTGGAAAAATCCAAGTTACATGGCATATTTAACCAACAGAAGGGAGCTAAGCTTCACTCAAGCCTTTCATAATGCACTTAATGAAATATTTCTTCTTTTAAAAGAACCACTGGTATTAAATAGAGCTTTTTCTTTACATACAGTATTGGTATATACAAAACAAACACCGAACAAAGACAGATGCAAAACACCAAACAAGTGACTTTAGAAGTTCTGAAGCTCAGGAATATTTTGGTACAGGTCCAAAGCCTCTGGGTTTGAGAAAGCTCCGCGTTGAACAACTTCTTTCCCTGCAATTATCTGCTTCACAGCTACTTCCACTTTTTTCCCATTTAATGTGTACTGAAAAACAAAAGCAAAATTACACTTTTCATGTAGCAGCTTTATGGAAATATTAATGAACCCCAACCCCAAACTCAGCTGAAATTTAGCACATCTTTCCCTTCTGTCACACTTGAGGCACCAGCATTTTTCTTCCTAAAAATCACTTGACTAAATGGAATTCAGACCAAGAGTTGATGTGATTTTAGTTTATTGCTCCTGCTTGGTAATACTGAGAGCACAAGCAAGCTCCTACTTAAACCCATGAAGCCAGACCAGAATCATGTAAAACCACAAGACTTTTAGTGTTTGTGTTCTGACACATCCAATTTTAAAACAATTTTTAATTTTCTAAGGGTGGGCTCAAAGCCTAACTCTTCTTTTCCTGGGATCACACGATTTCCGACTAGCACAGCTGAGCAAGGAAGAACTGCTGCAGCGTTAACAGGAACTTCCAAGACCCACTTTGGAAAGCAACTGCTGCTTTTCTAGGCACTGAGGCTTTAATCCCACCTTCTTCTGGGCTGGTATCACTGAGAACTTTTGGGGGACAACTTTAAAAAGCTGACCTCCAGTCATCTCCTTAGTCTTGCCTGTCTGCTCTGGGAACAGAAGCCACACTTGCT
The DNA here is from genome assembly GCF_000690775.1 of Eurypyga helias. Lineage (NCBI taxonomy): Eukaryota > Metazoa > Chordata > Aves > Eurypygiformes > Eurypygidae > Eurypyga > Eurypyga helias. The sequence goes on from NW_010265293.1 coordinate 15,434, forward strand.
TTACTACTGGACCTGCTGACTGAGCAACTCAGGCTGTTCCCAGCCTCCAAAGCCACTGGAACTGCTGGACTCCAGGCATCCCCACTTCTCACTGGAGAGCTTACAAAGCTGGCTAAGTGACCCTCAACTCAACACACTCTTGCAATATTGATCTTGATATTAAATCAAACTTTTCCTTATTACAACTGCTGAAGTCAGGTGTAATCCTGCCCTCCTGGACCACCTTAATCAACCACTCTTCCTCCTCAATTAGCAACCTAACTCTCCCAAATGCTCAGAACCCACACTGCCGCAGTGGCCTGCAAGGGAGCTGCCCCCTTTCCAAGAAGCAACCTAACTCTCCCAAATGCTCAGGACCCACACCGCCACAGTGGCCCAGCAAGGGAGCTGCCCCCTTTCCAAGATCAGGCTGCTGAAAGCAGATTTGTTTCATCAGTAAACATCTCATGGATGATGACAACCAGAATGCTCATCTGCTCGGGAACAGGAAGATCTGCACTAAGAGCTTGTAGTATGTTCTTAACATGGTTGTTTGAGCTATCCAGGTGTTCAAGTCCTCATCACTTCACCCCAGCTCTGCTACTTCTACAGCACACAGTGTCAGTGCAGAGTCAGGATTATGCTGTGTTTTCACATGAGGATTCAAATGCACGTCAAAGTAGCAGAACAGAGGTCTCCCCTCCAAGTGAAACTTTCTTTGAAAGATGGGAGACAGCTTAGATCACTTCTCCCCTGGCACATTTACCTGAAAGGTAATTAAAATTCACTCCGGCTGCAAACGGGCACCAGCGAATCAACTGACTGGTCTGCAGCGTCCAGCCTTTTCCCCAGGGGCACTCAAGTCACGTGCAAACGGACTGGAGACAACTACACACTGCACCCTATTCTGCTGCTCAGAGCTGAGGAGACTCCGGCATCAGAGAGGACTTGAAAGAGCTCACAGAGCAGGGAACAGCACTGTAGGGTAACGCAGCCCTGTAAGACCGAGCATGCAGAACCTTCAGCTCGATAAACTTCTCTCCCCACCTCTCTCATAAGCACTAAGATTTTATTTTAGCTGCTGCTACAGTTAAGACAGTGACAGAGCTACTTTTAAGTGGCTAAGCAGATGTATGAAGCAAAATGGTTTAAAAAAGGTTTTATAAATTCGCTCAGTGCTCTCAGCTTCCCTAGGAGTGTCATTTGAAACAGGAAAATAAACAAAATAATCTTATGGGTAGCCAGAAAAGCTGAAGTTAAATTACCTCTTTAATATTTTCCTTTAAAAGGCTTAATTATATATTACTGAGAAAACGCAATACACATTTATAAACTGAGAATGGGCATTTTTAGGTATTGTTAAAAAACAAAAACATGCTTAGCTGAAAAGGAGATGAAATGATGTTGCTAGGCAACCTAGACAAACTATTTATAAAGCTCGAATACACTTTTGAGATGCTAAAATTTCCACGCGTGTGGGTTTGAAGAGCAATGACAACTGCTCCTTAATTACTATTCAAGGTGACAAAGAAAAAAAAGTAGGCAGCATTTTCCATGACATACCGGAATGCCTTTGGTTTCGAGGATGAGGCTTGGAACGTGCCTGGCAGAAAGCGCTATGCGTATGGCGTCCCGAATCCTTTTGACCAGGTCCTCGCTGAAGGCATGGTTCAATGCCATCTTCAGGAAGAGAATCACCCTCTCCTCCCCATCTTTGTTGTACTGGGGGACACAGAGGCTGTCGGAAACCTCCTCAAAGGCCTCAACTGAAAATAAAGAAGTCCCTATTAGCACTTGCATTCGTGTATTATTCTGGATGGGCATTTTTCAGTTTCACCAAAAGAAATATCACCTCTCCTAGAGCTGCAAAAGCAACCAGACTGCCTGGCTAGCTATTCTGCCATGAGCTTCCCCTCTGGGTGCTCCAAAATTTTAACCCCTGCTCAGGTGAAAATCCAGGTTTAAGGACCATAGGTATGTAGCCCCAGGACAGAGTTTGCTGTAATTTCTGGGACAGATAAGCTTTTACACTAAGCCATTTTCTTTGGCTTTCCTCACAACCCCCACTGCTGCACAGACCCAAACCTAACGTGCCTGATCACACAAGAAGGAGAGGCAACAGCTCATCACAGCTCAGAAAATCACCTCTGCAGGCACAGTTTTACCAACTTCCACAAGAGGAAGCTTCCTTGAAATACGAAGCTCAAGAGCTTCTCATTATTAGGAAAGATGCAATAAAACCAGCATCAAAAGCTTGTCTTGGGGGAAAAAAGAAAAGCCTCAGAAGTTCAGTATTCTCTTATAAATCTGCATTATAATATTACTCTGCAAGCCCTTATTATATTAAGGCAACATCATCTGGACAACACACCTCAACTGGTCATCTCCAGCCCTACAGATAATTTGGAAAAGCAACCAGTTTCAAGTTTGCAAAACAGAGTTTTGTTAATACTAACACGCTCTGCACTGTCCTCAATTTGAAAAACAGCAAGTCTTATTACTTAATCCTTCCAAACACCCTTATAATGCTTACATTTCAGATTTAAGGCAACAATGTCATAGTTGAAAGAGGTGGAAAGTTTGTTTCATACCTATGTTATAGATCTCAGAGCTTCCAAATCTGACTCCGTTTGGATTTAATGTACCATCACTGAAAACCACACAAACAAAGCAGCATTAAAAAAAATGTGATTACAGTTTGATGAAAAGAAAAAGATGGATGCAATTAACCAGGTCTCTCTACATTTCATGCAGTGAATATGTAGCCCCATTAGAAGCAGAATTCAAGTAATTTGAGTCAAAAAGGCATTTTCCTCAAAGGAATGAAGTTGTACAGAGAACCTCAACATTATTCAAGCACCCTGCCTAGGTGCTTCCCAAAATGCACCCCTTCCCAAAATACACATGCACCACAGACAACAAGACAGGCCAAGAATCTTTGTAGTACTCCATACTGGAATTAGGGGTTGTTAACTTTCCAGTCTCTTACAGCTGGAACTTCATGTACAGCAGCCTCACACCATGTGTCTACTGAACCGGTCTGTGACAACGTCAAGCACAGCCTCAGGGCATTCACTCAAGTTTTGAACAGCAACTTACAAATGCAAGCAGGAAGTTCAGCCAGTTGTGATCCTGAATGTCTGTGATCACTACCAGAAGCACAACTCGGTACCTGACCTGTAAGTTTTGCTGTAAAGCAAGTCAACGGCAAAGCCAAGACCAGGAGTCTCCTGATTCACCACCCTGAACGTGCTGCACTCAGGCCCCCTTATGGAAGACTATAAACCATCACACCCTCAACCAATTTCAATACTGTCTTGTGTTCACATACACAGAAGTGAGGTGGAACTTTGAAACAGGCTCTTTTCCCTCTAATCCAGCTGCTGTGATTAATCTAAGGGTTGAAACCTACAATCCTGGGTTTAACAAAACAAATATACAGCTAACAGGCACAATGGAGCATCATGTACATTGTGCTCCAAGGTGAACTTGGCAAATTTTACACTTGGTTAACCAGAACACTTCCCCACAGTACTATACCTGCGGCCCAGCATGACAATTCCTCCTGTTTTGGGATTAATTTTGCAGTAATCACCATGGGCCCAAATACCTATTAGAGAATGACAGAGGTTAAGCAACTGAATTCTTACTCATCCAGTCACAGCAGACATTTGTGTCTTTGTGTAAGTTAGGAACTTGCATACAACAAAACATCTCAGGTGTAATTTGAGGTCTACCCACAGCAAGCATAGCAGTACTTCACTCCACCTTGCATTTACTACAGAGAGCAAGCACAGAGAGGAGTAGTCTGTAGGATCAAACCCTAGGTTGGCCTCCAATTGCTTGTTTGCATGACTGCACAGCATCCTTCAGGAAACTGATGCATAGCTGCTCTGAACACCACATTTTGAGGAAGCCAGAAGTATTTTCTACAAAAGGTAACTACATTCCCACCAGTCTCTCTTGCAATGTGCAACTCTGTACAAGCAGCTTTCTGGGCCTGCACAGGAGACCTCAACAATTCCCTAGGGAGCTTACATGCTTAACGTTCTTGATTTGTGTTAGTGTAGGAACAGACTCGACTTCTCAGAGCTGGAATAGCTCCTTAACAGTGATACCACTACAGCAGCCTGCCACAAACAAGCCAATTCTGGGTTTTTCCCTTAAGAAAAAGCAAGCCTCAGTTCTCTGCACATAAGACTATTTTCTAACTTAACTGTTACAATCTTAAGCCCATTTACAAGGAAAAACACAAAAGGGGTTTCAGGGAGCCTCTGGACCACGGTGATTTCAGTCTAACAACTGTCACACAGATCTGCTTTTATTCCATTTATTGTTGTCAGGCTTACATGCAGACAACTTCCACATTCCCTCAGTTTTCCTACATGATGATCTCCCGCTGCAGGTCCTGACTTCTCCTGTGAATCCATTCTGTACTGCTGCTATTTATAAAAAAGCTTCCATCTCCAAAAAGAAGCAGCTTGAGGTCCTGCTCCTATAAAACCCCTACCCGGTCAGCAGCAGGGAGTTCAGCATCGTTATGCCATGTAAGCCAGAGCTCTGGATGAGCAGAGTCCCCCACGATTACCAGGAAGAAAGCCTCTGGCCCACAGTTCCTGTTCCTTTACTCTTACCACCACCGAGGACTGCATGAATGCAGAATATGCACGTCTGAGGCAGCATATACTTAAACCTCATGCTAATGAGGTAGCAGGTCAGCACTTATCCCTTTGGATTCACTCCTCAGGCTAGGCAGGAGCAGCCTGGCAGAGGTGGAGTAGCACTCATTAATGGAGGATTGCTCCCTGACCCATTCAGCACTTGGATTTCACACTCATGCCAAGCCGTCTGTCTGCACTACAGATCATCAGGCTGTTACAGTTGGATCTGCCTCATGGGAGCAGGAGCAAAATGGAATGGGAGCTTCCCAGAGATTCTTATTAAACAGATTTGGATCCATGTTCAAAACAAAGTGCTATAAAACAGAGTGAGATATTATGAAACATGTAGTGGAGTTCTCACCCTGGAAATCTAGATTGAAAGCTGCACCTGCCTAGCACCGTGCAAGAATAAACCTGTACCTTCCCGAGAGCAGCAGTGCCATCCATCTCCTACATCATTCCAAGCAATACCCGAAGCCCTTCATCACTTACCAGGGAATTTTGAAAAATAAGCCTTCCTGTACTTGTTTCCATTCTCATCATTCCAGAAGTGTGTAGGCTGACAGGGAATAGGCTTGGTACACACCAGCTCTCCACTCTCACCCCAAACTGGTTTTCCTGTTTACAAAGGAAGAAGCATGTTCTGCATTTCCCTTCTGTAAACACAGTAACAAAGCAAAGAGCATCTCCAGCTATTACTGACATGCCAGACACTGATGTAGATGTGAGATGAGCTGTGACTGGTGGTCTTAACTGCTTGTGTTCAATTCCTAATCTCATCCCTATCTTATCTCCTCTTACTGAGGTTAGCTCTCCTCCTTCAGGAGAGCTACAGCACAGGGTGGAATCCAGCCTGGCATCCACAGCCACACAGCTAATCAGCACACATGCCAGAGGCCAGAAGTCAGCCTTGACATGCTTTAGCATAGAAGAGGAAAAGGAAGGCCTTTTTACACAGTGATTATCTTCACTGGAGCCCTGTACAAGGAGTTCAGACAGATCCAGATCTTGTGGAACATTTCCAAAGCAAAAATCACTCATTTGACAGCTCACTATTTACCCATCTGAAGAATGAAACTCAGCTGTTTCTCTAGAATCCTCAAACTACTACATTCCATACGTGTGCATAATATTTTGGATAATGGTTACCTTCATCATTCCATGCTTGTACAGCCATTCCAAGATTTCTGGCCTGAATTTCTCCTTTGTAAACTGGAATTGTAACATTCTGACCCATGAAGCATGAAATTATATCTGTTCCACCTACAATGAAAGAATTCCTTTTAGAACACAGAACATTTTTTGGAGAAAGCAAAAGTGAAAACCACATGAGAACTCTAAAACAGCAAACTGCTGCCTTTGCCAAATGCTTCTGGTCCACACGGAGCAGCACAGAATAGACAGTATTATCTGAGATGTTATGTGACTAACTGAAAGAATTCTTTCCTTACTTTGTAAGTCTTTATACACGTATGCCCTTCACGCAGAAATTTTCCTCAAGGCATAACTTTTCTTCTTCCAACAGTTTCTTTAATCTCATTTAAAGAAATTTCTGTTTATATAAGAATGAGAAAATAAAGAGGCCCCAGTTTACAGACTTAAATATTTAAGATCACTTAGAAATGTTTTCTTGTTTGTCTTCACTGAAGTAACCAGTCAAGCTTTTCCACTCAATATTTATTTAGCTTTTATCTTGTTCTCATTAGCAAGGGCGAAGCAGGGGGAGGAAGGGGGAGACAGGAGCCATGCCTGTAGGGTGAACAGTTACCCTAATAAAAATAGATACTGTCAGAGTCCTTACTTAACTGCTGTATTTATAGTCTTTTCAAGTCTACTTCACGGAAGCAGAAAGTAGAATTAAGACACAAATCAATCATGTTGGCTTTACTCAAAAAGAGTCTCCAGCATTTCAGACTAGTTACATATATATAGCAAGTTCAAAAATCCACTGCTCTTACTGAGACCAGTCAGAGGTGACTTAAGCAGACTTTAAAAATCAAGCTAAACTGAGTTAAAAAGCCCTTTGAAAAAGGTCAGTCCTTGTTACAGAGTGGAATGAGTTCTGTGTTGGACCCTGTGAGTAGCAGTTGCCTTACCTAGCACTCCTCACCACAAACTGCACAGCACGGGGCCTTGATACTTTGCTAATTATCTAATTTACAAAAAAAATATGTCTGCAGTGCCAATTACTTGGCACAAAAGAATCGAAATGGGAACATGGAACAACCTCTGTATTTTCTGTTACAGTCAGCTATTTGCAGAACAGTACGTTCTGTAGGTTAACAGACTCTTCCCTTGATCTCACCCTGCTACCTCTAAGGACAGCCAGTCAAAATAAATGATCCCGCTTAAAAATCCCTAAAACCCAAAACACCCACCGTATCAGAAACATTCCACCCAAAAGCCTTCAGTGTACAGCTTCACCACAGACACTGAATTAGATGGAGAATCTCTGCATTAAGGAGACAATTAATTCCCATTTAACTATAACCAAGCCTGAACGATCCAAGGCTTAAGCCTCCCAAAGGCACGGCAGCAAACAGGCAAGGAGGAAGCCACAGGCGAGGAACAGATTTAATGAGATGCACGCAGCACAAAAGCATCACCTGAAATGGATCCCAGGAGGACACTGCTTTTGATGTGTTTGTAGACATAGTCATAGCTCTGAGATTTGAGCGGTGATCCCGTAGACAGTATAGTGTGGAGTGTCTGCAGATTGTGTGTTTCACCTTAAGGAGGCAGGAAATAACAGAACAGGTTAAGGCAGAACTTTCACAAGAGTTTGTAACTATTTGTCACTGCAGAATAATTACAGAAAGGACTTTGTGACAAGATACAGGGCCAGAACCTGGAGAGGAAAGGCAGGAGGGAGGATAGAAGGGATTCAATAGCTTTGAGGCTTACATGGTTTTAAGTTTTTCTCTTCTAGCACAGCCAGCCACTTTGCACCCGTTCCAAGGACGGTGATCCTGGAGAGGAAAAAAAGTTTGAGTGTTTTGCAGATTTAAATGTGCTAACAACCTGCAATTCCCAGTGCAGCAAGCAGAGGCTGTTAGACACGCTGTACACTGATTAGTCAAGCAATGCAGTCTCTCACAGCCTTCTGATGCAAGGCACATCCTTCAGAGCAATCAAGATTAGTCAGATCACATGGAACTTCTGCAGCTTTGCAACTTATTCCGTTCCTGAAGTATTAAGCAAAGCTTCCCATCTCTTGGGTAACGTTCACATAGAGGAATCCCTAACTGCAGAACACTCCAGAGACATCACAAAAAGCATTATCACGTTTACTTCATTGGTGGGACATAATAGCCACTGAGCTCTTGAACACAATTGCCTTCTTGCACTCTTACACATAAAAAATTTTGCCATTTTGGAGCAGTTTAACAAACCAACTTCACTGAAGGCAGCAGCCAGGGATCTTCTTAGAACTCTTCAGTTTCCATTGGTGAAAGTCTGCAAGTGCCTCGCTGAACATGAGATTTGGCCTGGCAAACCCAACAGTGGAATTCCACCCTTGCATAAAGTGCATCTGGAGCTCTCCAACACAACATAATTAAAACTTGAAACAAAGGCTGTACCCCTTCCCTACTCCACCGTTGGAAGGGGCAGCTGAAATTCAGGAAATCCTCTCCCCTGCCTTCCACCAATTCCATTTACATTACGGCAACAAACACACTCCAGGAAATGCAGATATGGGTAAGGGATGGTTGGAGCTCACACGGGCACATCCTCCAGCAAAACGGCACGATCCTGCCATCTCCGCTTTCACTCCAAAGGCAAGACAGAAAGCAGAACAGCCCTTGAGATTATATGGTTTCAGACACGGAGAGAGGGCAGTTTCAGCACTATCAAAGGGGATGTCGGCAACAAACACACTCCAGGAAATGCAGATATGGGTAAGGGATGGTTGGAGCTCACACGGGCACATCCTCCAGCAAAACGGCACGATCCTGCCATCTCCGCTTTCACTCCAAAGGCAAGACAGAAAGCAGAACAGCCCTTGAGATTATATGGTTTCAGACACGGAGAGAGGGCAGTTTCAGCACTATCAAAGGGGATGTCTTCCTTTGCCATTTCGGTGGACAACAGACAGAGGCTGCCACTGCTTGAGTAGGGACAGGGCATTTGCACAATCAGTGCACAGCACAAACTGTCAGGTACCCGGGGACAGCAACGAGAGCTCACAGAAGTGCACTGCTCCTCCAGTTACGTCCCACAACCACATGAACTGTTTTCACTCGTGCAGTATCTTACCTTCCTTCCATGCCTCAGATTATCGCTTATTTTAGAGTTAGAATACATAATGCTCTGTTTTTAAGCTCTTTGACACTTGCTCTACAGCACATCTAGAGCCCAGTCTATTATTCCCTCCCAAATGCTACAGATTTGGTGAATTTTGACAAAGTACAGTTTGCTTGAACAGCTACTTAATGGGTGTCCACTTAAGTAATTCTTGCATCAAGATCTCATGCTGTATGACACTAAGAACAGGCTCTCTGAAGGGAAGTATGGTACATCTTCAAAGCAGTAAGGTAGCCCTAACATGAAGCCTTTTTTTTAAGCATGTAACATATGACAGAGCTGGGAACAGACTGCATTATGAAGTACCACACAGATGGCCACCACTTTTAGCACCACTTCACAGAAGTGAGACATGCAGACACATTTCAGTTATCTTCACTTACTTTTGGCATGTAGAAACAATGCTTAAAAATAAGCAGTGTTATTTCTTGATTCTCAATTTTTGCCTGTTCTACTGGGTTTTTTTTGGAGGTGGAAGGCATCTTAAGTTTGTGATTTTTTTAGGTTTTTTTTTTTTACTGGAAGCTTTCTGGCTAGGCACTAACCATTTATAATAGCCAGAGACCAAATGTCAGTTGAAGTATACCATGTCACAAAAGACAGAGTAAAGTTTAAATTAACTATCAAGAGCCAAAAGAAAAAAAAAAAAAAAAAAAAATCAATCTTTTGGCATCCACTTTCCACCACAAATTTTAGTCAAAAACTAAAAGCTACACTCATTTTACCAGTAACGATTCAGATCTATTCCTTAAATCAGTTGGAAAAATAGGAAAGTCACAACAAAAAAAACCCCAAAGTTTAACCAATATACAAAAGCTAAATACCACCACAGTGTTTTACAGCTGTTTATCCAATACCTGCCATTTCTCCAGGCTTTGAGTGAAGGCTCTCTGAATATTTTTAGGTACAAAGAACGGTGTAAAACAATTAATGAACAGCTTCACAGGGAGAAATAGACATTATAGATTAAAAAGGAAAGAATGAAAATATAAGCAACCCTGTTGAGCCTTTCCAATCAATTTATGTCTTTACCTAAAGTGCTGTATTGAGTTTTATGTTGAGTTGCTTGAAATAAGAGATTCTTATTTTCTAAGTTCTGAGTGTGCTGAGAAATTACTCTTCAGATTGCTCCCAATTACTGCCTTTTGAAAAGGCTGCTCTTGAAAACTGACTATTGAACCAAAATTCTTTGTTTGCCTGAAATCCAAATACTTGACTCAAATTTGAAACAATCAGCTCTGTCTCTTCTGCTCACTCTGAAAGACTGCTGCAGTACAAAATTTTAAGAAGTAGCTCCACCAAGGCTAGGCCAAGAGATGAACTATGTCACATACTATACTAGCTTTCGATCAAGGGAGACGAAACCTTTAATGAGGCTGCTTGTGTGCCATCATCAGAAGAGCAGGAGAGACCTTCATCCTTCCAGTTCCTCTTGCTTACATACCCTAGTCTGTCAGTCAAGTCCCAGAGCACATTTGGGGATGGAATTAGAGGAGATCCATCATACAGGACCACAGAAGCTCCTGTAGCAAGTGCAGACACCAACCAGTTCCACATCATCCAGCCAGTCTGGAAAAAAGACAATACTGACATTAGTTTCTATCTTCATCAGCTAGCTGCCTGCTTTCATAGTGGCTCCATCACAGGATCAGGGAGCTGCTTGCTGTCATGTGCTGGTCAAGAAGCTACAGGCTGATGGGCAGGTGAAGCTTTTTGCAGTCATTTGAACCAGAGCATGTTCCCTGCCCTCATGCAAGGAGTGCTATCTTCCCCTCTGCTTTCCTTGCCTGGTTTGGGTGGGAAGAGACCTTAAAGCCCACCCAGCCCCATCCCCTGCCATGGGCAGGGACACCTTCCACTAGACCAGGTTGCTCC
>NW_010265293.1:26359-26897 GCF_000690775.1 Eurypyga helias
CCCCCTCTGACATTTTAACCCCATCCCCCCTTGCCCTGTCACTCCCCACCCTTGTAAGACAGTATCTCCACTCCATAGATGAATCATGAAGTTGACCAGTAGTGTTAAATTCCAGAAAGCAACTCCTGAGGAAGGACACTTTCTCAAACCATCACAGCAACAGACTTTGGAATGATTCTTTACCACAGCATTAGGAAAAAACCCACCACATAAATAAGCTCCTACACAGATCAGATTTATTCTCTTTCCTTTACTAAACCTGGAGTTGTGCAGCTTCTTTCCTCCCACCAAAGACGTAACAAAAATGCTCATCTTCATTATGGTCAAGCCTGGCATGACACAGGAAGGTAGAGCCTTCTTTGCAGATTACATGGATGAGGCAGATCAATAAACCTAAGATACTGTAAAAATCAATCCATTTTCCTCACTAATTAGATCAGAAACATTTAACATGCATTTGACCTTTCATCAGAAAGGTCCCTGTTGCATTTCATTATTCCACCTGTTTGGGGTTTTTTTTTTTGTTTTTCAACTCAGT
>NW_010265293.1:26928-53618 GCF_000690775.1 Eurypyga helias
GAGCCTTGCAGAACAAGAATTAAAAACACAAAAACATACTTGTAGGAAAAGCTCTCCCATCTTTAAGAAAAATATACAGAAGTGTTTGTTAAGGCACTTTAAAAAGCCACACTTGCCGTTGTGTAGTACATAATAACGTCATTGCTGGTCATGTTGCTATGAAGAATGTGTTCCTTCAGATGCTGTATTAGTGTGCCCTGCAAAGCAGAGAAAGAACATAAGTTGACACAAACCAAAACCAAAATTCTGACAGCACATTAAGACTTCAAACAAGGCTAATGTCAATCCTTCACAGGACATACTCCAGGATTACAGGCAAGTATTTCCTTTGAACCACAGCTGAAGTAAGTCCCAGGGCCCATCTAGAGCAGCAACTGCCTTCTCCATTCTCTCACACAATTTCCAGCCTCTCATTAGACATCAGCAATTCCCACTGCACATCACTAATAATCCATGGAATAACTGACTTCCTTCTCTTCCCACTCTGCCCAGCCATCAGAGTACTCCAAGCAGGCTGTAATTTTAGCAGCATGCATCTTCCAGTCAGATTTTCCTAAATAAGCCCTTTGACAGAGTTTCTTTTTCAGCTCACCTATGCAACTGAGAGGAACGAAGGACCTGGCACTTCTACCAACTGCAGCTGCTGCTACACATCACCACTGTTAATCCAAAATGACTTACCTATCACCATCTAGGAGGCAGGAGAGCTCACTATACACATCTCTTGCAAACAAAGTACTAGAAACATGAAAAATCTTACTGCTCAAAGCATCAATATTAAACAAAAATGTAGTTAAATATATTACTTCCATTTCTTCTGTTGGAAATGCCACTGAAATACCTTTCCCATCAGCATTAAAGCGTAACTTGTTGGGCTAAATAAATTTACAAACTACTTGCCTAAGTTGCTTCACTTCAGTGCCAAATTAATGTGGTGGGTTTAAAAATCAAGATGGTTTTTGCATTTACACCAGGAGTTACAGTGGAACTATTAAGAGCCTCATAAACATGAAACAAGATTTATGCTGAGAGAAAATAGATTACAGATAAACATTTGAAGTGAAAAAGGAGGGTCATAAAACTGGCACACGCTTTGGGAGAAAAAGCGGAAAACATTAAATAAAAATAAAGGAGTAAATCTTATTTCCTCTTTGCAGCTCAAAGGAACCAGGTCTGAATTCACCTCCCACTGTTCAAGTACCCTGAGCTGTCACAACGCTGCCACCTGGCTAGAGCTACTCTTCCCTTCACCTTAAAATTTAAAAAAGAAAAACCAGGATTTAGAAACACTGCAGCTATTAAGGTGGCTGAAAGAATTGCAGGTGTACACATAATTATTCCATATATGAAAATAAGGACATTGCCTCTGCAGGGGAGTCAGAGGGCCACAGAAGGGAGTGAAATTAAAAGTCAATTAAAATAAATATTGGCTTTTTCCTCCATTTAGGTGGAATCAAAAGGAAATTGAACAATGACTTCAGGTAGAGGCTGTGAACTATTCCCCTGCAAAGCCCAGGAACTCTCACTCTGGAGATTAGGGTAGGGTGGTAGAAGGCCATTCTAAAGAGCTAATGGCCCAAGATGACCTCAAGTTTATTTATAGGACTTCTATTACCCTCCAGACAAATCCTAAGCATTTAGCATTTCATGACACAGATCTGGTAGCTGACAAACACTTACTGGTCTGCTTGTCCTCACTGGGCTTAACATACGGCTGGGGAAGTGCTGAGCATCTGGAGTGTCAAAACAATCCGCAGGCACTGCTGCTCCTGAGCCACACTATCGGCACAAGGGACTAGTGCTAAGTGGTTACGGAGCTGAGAGCAGCTACTCCTGGCTCTGCCCTCAGACCAGCAGTGCTCCCTGCACAGCAGCAAGTCAGAGCACAGAAAACCCTCAGAACCATCTGCCTACAGTGAACACAAGTCTAGCAGCACAGCTACTTAGGCCCAGGTCTCATGAGTCCTTGTAATGGGCACAAATGAACTGATTAGGATTTTACCTACTGGGAACACAGAATCCGGATAAATAACATCCTTTTCAAACCTTCACATTCTCTCCTCCCCGGCAAGGATGAATAGTTAATTTGTACAGCACCTTATTGTTTAGGCACCCAAAGGATGATTGAGATGGAGAGAATAAGCACAATTAAGGGCAAGCTAAGTGGCCATACAGGTAACACGGAAGGAGAAAACTTTGCAGAAAAGAGTCCTGTTGTCTGATCTACATCCGTGTTTTTCATCTCCCTCTTGTTTGTCATGCATCAGTGAACAAAACACCCGGCCTGTTTTTTGCTAATCCATCTTTGCAAACACTTAACCAGTCTAAAGCCTGCACAGCTTCAAAACAGCTGTCAAACTTCAAAATACACCTCCTCCTTTCTTCTTCACAAACACGATTTGTGTCCCAAAGGGACCATTTTATATGTCACATGCTGCCTGGTATGATCTCCTACTGATAATACATAAAGCAGAGTGTTTACAGGCAGCATGGGATTTGTCCATGGGCAAATCCTCCAGTCCCTGCCATCAGCGAGGCCAGAACGTACGCACTAAGGGTGTAACGTCCAAACGATCCTGCCCTGTGGCTACCTAGACACCTCCACAGCCAGTCTCACAAGATGCTGATCCTGGCTTCAGAGCAGAAACAACAGACACTGGCTCAGAGTTGTGCAGTTGGTACAAATGTGCCAGACAGCACTATCTGCCTGCCTTAAGGGGCAAGAGCTCTGCCCTTTATTAGGGACTGTACAAACGGCAGAGGAAGTTTCAACACTGCCTGACCACTAGAGTTCCCTTCTGACCAGTAACAGGTTGCCTAGAACAACTTTTAGAATGTGAATAGTAAGTGGAAAGCATGTGAGCATGGGTGATTTTGGCAGTAACATTGTTCATAGCCTTAACCATAACAAAGCACTGCCTAACACAAAGCTTGCACACAACCCAAAACCTACACCCACTGAGAGCTAGCCTTCTCGCTTCCTTCGTTAAAAAAGCTTGATGAGGATGACATGCTCTGAACTGATAAATGTAGGGAGTAAAAACTCTAGCTAACAAAACCTGCAAGCTCCCTATGGGCCTCAGCTTGACAGTGTCCAAAAATCAGTTCCAAGCACCCAACTCAAGATACTTGGCCTTTTTTCTACCAGGATCAGTTGGGCCAGTTCTGCCAGTGCTTCTGTGCCAGACACTCCCAGGAAACAGCCGAAGTCTGAGAGGTCTCCACACCAATCTCCAAAGTATTTAATGTCCTTATTAATCCATATTTGCTTTCAGTCAAGTACAAATATAAATCTTCACTGCAAGTTACTGAAAAACTGTCAGCAACCAGTTCTTCCTTAAAAGTATATTATGAAATGCTACTGTTAAAGGAAAAAAACCCAGGCAGTTCTATATAGAAAGTGCAGCTCCAGGAGGGAAGACGTACCCCAGCTGAATGAACCATGCATTTCGGTGCCCCTGTGGTGCCTGATGAATACATGATGAAGAGGGGATGGCTGAAAGGCAGCTGCTCAAACTCCAGCTGGGGGGCCTGGTCTCCTTCCCCAGTAGCAAGGAAGTCTTCTAGAAAGACACTGCAGGAGAAGAGAATAAAGGAACATTTCAAAGTTTGTTTTACATCATTACCCCAGCTCATATATGTACCTCAACTCACCTCTGTAGCTAATGTTTCTTTTAAAATAAACTACATAGTCTACGTGTATTTTTATTCCTAGCCTTTCTACTTTGGACTGCTAATTGTTTTGCTTCCTTTTTGTGTTTCAAAAAACACATTAATATAATACTGAGATATAACAGCAAACTCACAATGATAAAACTGTAAACTAATCAGCTGCCAGCCTTAGCAGTCCAGAGCAAACTGGAACAATTTGACCCTCAGAGTTGAGTCTGGAACTAAACCATGTCCAAAAGGTATCTAGCATACATAATCCAGACCAGTAAATAATCAAAAACTTCTAAAAACATCACTTCAATTATTAAACGTTCATTTCCAGAACCCATGTTCTTCTCCCTGCTATTTTTTATTGAATTTTGCCTTCATTTGAGAACCACTGAATACCAACAGTGATTTGGTAGATATGAAACATGTGCAGCAACATCCTACTAGAGTTTTCAGTATGAAACTGGACCACATTAAGAGATCTGGCTAAATCCTGGCTTTCGCAAGCTCAAGAGGTCAGGCAGTTTCAACAGCTGTCAGCACCCATCGCATCCCTAGTTAGGGCAGTCACAGCTCAAAACCTGTGAACTTCCATTACCTGTTTGGAATCTTAGAGATATCTATGGTTTCTCTTGAGGAGACATAAGGAATCACCACCACTTTTTTTATATCCGGAAGCCCTGGAACAAAGAAAAGTCATTTCCTACATTCAGTTACATAAACCCAAGGTCTTTCCTGTCTGACTGGATCATACAGTGTAGTGCACTAAGTAACAGAAACAATTAGGATGCATCAAGTATTGGATATGGTTTTAAACATTAAGAAACCAAAAAAGGCTAAACTATTACCCAAGATATGATTTCCTCAATATCACCAGTCTTAAAAATACACGTGTAAATCTGCAAGATTTAATGCTGTGGTACCTCTTGTCTTCAGCAGCATCCCACTGGGCTTAAAACCCAGTATCATAAGTCCCTGTTATACACTTATGTAAGTCCCTCACCTCTATTGCTGACTAATATATTATGACATATTTAAGCTAAGCTAGAAAAAGAGCATTAGAATTACACAAGACCGGGTAGTTTTTACTCAAAAAAGTTCTGATATTCTAAGTGGCCACAGAGATACTGTAAAGGAGGAAGGACAGTGTAAAGCAGCCCCAAGTGTCACTTGGAGTGCTCACAGAAACTAGGATGGCATGCAGTGAAATACCTTTTACCACACTATGCAGCTTTTCCAAGTGGTTATGTTCTTTGCCATTGTATATAACAGCTTCAACAGAGAAGATGAGCTTAGGCTGAATTTGGGAAAATCTGTCCAGCACACCCTAGGGACAAAGAGAAACACAAGTTTACTTCATAGCTACAGCAGGAAAACCCCCTGGATGCTAAATGCAAATCAATTCAAGCATGGAATAAGGACAGGAATTAGCAGAATTGTTACAGGACTGCCTGCTTGCCTTGCACTCACCCAAGATCTTCAAAGTACAACCCTTGTCACAATCTGTTTCATAACCCCCAAGTGTATCAAAGAACAGAAAATCACCACAGAGCATCATTCACTAAGGGATCAAGTTCACCAAGCTAGCTAAGCCATTAAAAATCCACCTTGAGAATCAGACTTACCAACTCATCTAGAGAGGATGAGCACCTGACTGTAATGTGAGCAGGAGCACACTTCACACATGTGAAAGTCCCCCGAGACCACTACCTGGACCTGCGGGTAAGTGCTCTACCTGCCCACACAAAGTGCCCCCAGTGCTGCTTTGACAGTGCACTGGGAGTTTGGGAGTCTGCCTGGGGGGGAAGCAAGAAACACCCGTGTTCCAGACAATGCATTTATCGTATGGCAAGGTGGCACTTCGCGTGAACTGGCAGCTTTGTTCTGCTACCATTAACAAGGGAAGCAGTACCACTATTTTACCAGAACAGCCACATATTGAACATATACACACTACCAACACCACACTCCCATGGCTCTTTGGAACCTCTGGGGCAGGACACATTCAGATGCTGAATTTTGCGGTGTCTCCTCCAGCTTACACTGTTTTCAGGAATTTACCACCACTATTACCACATTTGAGAGAGAAACCCTTCTGGCATTTATTTTTTCCAGGTACCCTGTATGCAGCAGCCTACCAGAAATGGATCTTTTTGTATTCAGCAGCAAAAAGAAAATCCTTTTAGGAAAAGCTTTCAGCACACAGTAATGTTCAGCTCTAGCTACACCACTCGAAACATTAAGAGCTACAAGATTACTCAGTACTATAAAATTGTCAGCTAACTGCTCAAGAACAAGCTCCTAAATCGTGTTGCAAAAAATCAGTCATGCACTTGTTCCTCCTGACTTCCTTTATTCTTCTGTCTCTTGCTTTGTCCTCTGCTTTGCAGCCAAAATGAGAGTCAAATTATCAGATCAAGAGACCAATGCAAAACCATCACAATCAACTGATCTACTAAACTCCTCCTGTCCTAGACAGGGTTGCAAGAAAACCTACTGCAAAAGTACTGGTGCTGTCCTGACAGCTTCTCCCTGTCCTCTGTTTAGGAAGACTCACCGAACACCACAGGGAAGGTACAGGGGTATGACTGAACATAAAGATGCAACGGTCTGTTGAATGTCACTCAAGACCTGTCTCTCCTACCACCTGAAGGCCCATTACTTTTTCCCTTTTCACATCCTAGGAAAACACAATGACAATGCACTGACATGAAACTTCAGCCACTAGTCTAGAAAACATCCAGAAACAGTTTCAGTGGCAGAAGCTGCCAATGCATTAGCTCATCTCAGAAACGTAGACTTAATTAACACATGAAAGTTCCTCTCTAGAGGAAGATGAAATTCAATTCCCCACCACCTTAGGTGTGTTATCGTACCCACCGCATCACTTTTGAAGAACGGACCCAGCAGCCAAATTACAGGCAGAGCATATGTGCACACACATGTGTATACACACCCGCGCTGAGCACAGAGCATGCGTACTCCAGATGAAGGGTACTCAAAGAATAACCAAAACTAAAGAAGCGTGAAGAGATGACTCCAATTCTCAGGGTTGTACCTAATCCTGCTAACACACCCAGTTGGATTCATTAGCACTGGCAGGATCAAATCCCACAGGGCAGCTTGGTGTGATACAAAGGGAATACAAACAGATGGAACATGTAATTGCTACACAGGAACTTTAATCCAACCAGATGGCTCAGCACAGAATTGCTTTCCTGAAGCTCAGGTATACCAGCTATGGCTCCTTTATCCTGAGGAACCTCAAATGCTGTGCTAGAAATCATGCAGCACCCCAAATTCCTCTTGGCCCAGAAAAGCTGTAGTGCCCCATCCCTGGGAGTGTCCAAGGCCAGGCTGGATGAGGCTTGGAGCAACCTGCTCTAGTGGAAGGTGTCCCTGCCCATGGCAGTGGGTGGGACTGGGTGGGCTTTAAGGTCCCTTCCCACCCAAACCACTCCTTCTATGAATGGGGCTGCACCAACTTCGCTACGGCTCCAAGGTTCCTCACACAGTTCTATGAGCAGAGTCTCTTTAAAAACTTACACAGCCAACCATGTCATATGCATAGGCCAAAGAGAACCCCTTGCCCATTAATACACCTCAAGGGACAACGGGGACCAGCGAAGTGAAGCCAAAGCTGCCAGAGTGGCATTCTGCGTGGGAGGGAGCTCACTGCTCCCGACAGCAAACTTCCTGAATGCTCCGCTCCAAGTCTTTGGAGCCTGCCATGCATAGGCACCTCCAAAAAGTGACATTTCTGAGCTTCACAAAATATATACACAACTATATTTGAAATGCAGAAAACTATGCTACTCCCAAAATCAAAAATCTTCATTTATGTTCACAGGACTAATGCAACTGCACAGAAGGAAGAAAATCTTTTCCTTAGGGTGGAAGCCAATATCCCTGAGGGCCTCTGCTGATCTCCCTCAAGATTTTGAGGTTTGAATTCATGCCAACACATGCTGCCAAGCCAAAGGAGAATAAATTATATCGATAGCACTGCTGCTCCAAAGCTGAGTCTCATTAAAAAACTATAACAAAAAGCTGGGCACTGAAAAGAGCAGCACATCAAGATGGACAGAAAACATAGCAGGACTAACACAAGCAAAATGAACAACCTTCCCCCAGATAAGAGACCAAATCACACTGCAAAGAAAATACTCCATACTGTCATTTTCTGAGCAAGCAGAAAATATTTGTAGAACAGATTGATCATTACATGCTGTAATGATTTTTAATAGTTTTTCCCCAATGAGACACCCTCACGTGTAAGAAAGTGGAATGCTGCTGCCCTCTAGTGCTAACGCGGATATGACAGTGCCATGCACTGAACCAGCTCCTGGGATTAAACACTGAGACTGAGGGCATGTATCACTGGAAAACTCTGGCATTTTCTGTGTTCTGCAATGCACCAACAGCACATCCCCCAAATGCTTTCCTGCCAACTTTTAGCTAGAAGAAGTGTCCAACACTCAACTTTAAGTGGTTTGTACCTGTTGCTGCTTGTGTGCTACAGGCTTCCCAAAGGAAGGAGAATGTGTTCCCAAAGCCTCAGACAACTCTTGCATCGCTGCTCATCTAAACATTTAATACCTTAAGAGTTCAGCAAGACTATGGATTCTGCTTGAAAAATCGACCAATGGCGAGTTGAAGATACTCAAACTACCCTGCTGAAAGTCATGACTGACAACTGAAAGCATGGGTATTCGGTCTGTGGTAGCTAGAAAAATGGATCTGGTGTACTTGGCTGAGCCAGAAGGCAGCAGCGAGACTGATGTGAACAGAACCTGCCACTTCAGTTGGTCACCTTCACGTTTGTCCAAAGCACGATGGCTTTTTCTGGAACAAGCAATAAGGCTACTCACATTAATGCCGAAGTCTGGGGATGTCGAACTCCAGATAGCACCAATACTTGCAGCAGCCAGCATTGCTTCCACGGCATGAACACTGTTTGGTACATAACCTGGGGCAGAATTTGGATGGTTAGAGATGGAAGAATGAAGATAAAGTTTACAGTAAAAATAATGTACACAGTAACCCAATAAAATGAAAAGTCCTGGACTGCAGCCTCCTTTCACTCCAAGTTTTCCACACAGTTGTCATGTCCTCCATCGAAGTGACATCAGTTACACAAGGAATTAGCAAAATTCCATTTATAAAAACTGATACAACTATTTTTATATCTACTAAGTTTCTCAATTTCCAAGTGTTTCTGCTTAATAAATGAGTCCTACCCTGAAAGAGGGTAGCACGCTGAGAATTGGGAGAGAGAGAGAGTAAGTCTGTGGACTGGCAGGGTACAGAGACTGAGAACCCAGCAACATGCAGGGGAATAGCCTAGGTCTGCAGAGACAGAGCTATTAGGTGGAAAGAGTATCTGGACAGAGTTTATAAAAACTGGGTGCGAAAGCAGAGATTCAGCTTTACAAAGCTGAACTTTTTCTGGCAGGCACTGCCAGAACCTCAAACACAAACAAGCAAAACCAGTGTCTCAGTTGATAAGGGACTAATACAGCAGAACAAGCCCCAGGACATTCCCACACAGATGTAGCTCTTCAGGTTTCTCTCATTAGCTTGCAGAAAGATTTCAGGATTTGAGGTCACTTTATCAAGGCACACAGAAGAAATGCACATCAAGAAAAGGAGATTTTCAGCAGCTCAATTTGAGCAACTCTCCAGAAGGCACTGGATGATGGAGATAGACTCTCAAGTGATCAGAATCCAACCCACAACTTAAACCCAAAAGATGTGGAGTTTCAGTTGCTTGAAAAGGATGATCTGAAAGATGTCCAAGTACTTAAAAGAAGGCACATGACAGGCCTAATTGCAGTACTCTGATATCTAATTAGAACACTGTATTTGAAAGCCAACTTGAACAGCAATAAAAGCAATAAAAAAAAATCAGTTGCTGTTGCGGGAATGCACTGCGGGTTTCAGGTGCTCCACAAGCATCCATCAGACAGCAAAACCCAAGGCATTTCTCAAATAAAGATACTAATGGATGTACTTTTCAGGGCAGGAACTACAATCACAGATCTTAATGGCAGTTTCTGTTACATTACCAAGTAGGAGGGGACTGTTGTCAGTTTGTCTACACAGCTTGAAAAACCCACCCTTGTTCAGCTCTGTAAAAAGCAGATTTTAAATGTAAGTCTAAATTTAAACTGAGATCTTTCCTCACAAGTCAAAATCAGTGAAATCGGTTTCTTAAACCAGCTTGACCACTTCAGTTAATCTATAAGCTGCTGTGCTTTTGGGAGTAGCGACTTTGAAAACAGCACTATGACTTACCCCCAACGACATCTTAAAAAAGCCACCACTGTGAACAAAAACCACAAACCATGTTACAATCTAAATTATTCCCTTTAACTCCTTACAGTTTGTGGTGGAGTGTTCAGTCAAGTCCTGAAGTCCATGAAGTACAAAGCCTCACACCCATAAAGGCGTCATTGATGTTGCTATTTTTCCCTTAAAATCAAGGTTTGTGATCCAAGGTACAGTAGCACAAGTTTTAGGGTTTTTTCTTTAAAAGAAATTTTCCTCCTTGAACAATAATTTGAAGTTTGAAATGTACGAACCAGAACAGACTAAAACGGCATTGTGTGACAGAAGTTCTTAATTGATGCAAAGTCCTTCCACTGAGCATTTCTTGGATGGCACCATTGGGGACCAGAGTGCAATGAAAACTAGAACATGTCTCTTCATGCTCTGGGGAAGTTATTACCTTGCCATAGCTCAGAAGCATCAGTTCTGTTATAAGGAAATCCCCCTCTTCACCACTCCTACAAAGCCCTCAAGGCAACAACACAAGCCTCTGCTTATTACTGTGAGCCAGAAAATTACATCATTACCTCCATTCATCAGTTGGCTTTGGGGTGGTGTTGGTGTTTCAGGGGATAACAGCCAAACTGCCAAAAGGTGTGAAACATGCAGAGCAACCTGGCATTTCTGTATCTCTGAGCAATCTTCACCGGCAGCCAGCCTGCTCACCGGGATAACCCCCAACACCAGGGATTGGGGTACAAATGCAGTTCTGTTTCGGAAAGAGATCCTCCAAACAGCTATGTAAGAACTCACCTTGCTTCTCAACAGCTCCCAACTCTAAACACCACAAAGTGCTTCTCCAATCTGTCATTAATCTTGATTTAATCTGTCCATCTCAGATGAAAACTGGGTTCTCAGGAATAAAAGTGATTTCACTCACATCAGAGATTCTGCAAACCAGTAACAGACCTCCCCCGTGTGTAAAACACCCTGCATTTGTCTGTGCCCCTTGAGATACCAACTCCTCAAAGCATTCCGTAGGCTGACACAGGTCCTAAGTGTCTGGAACTTGGTAAACAGGAGAGAGTTGCTGACAAAGAGGAGGAAAAATCCAACTGCTTTAGCTGGATTCGCAGCAGGAGTCACAGAACAGTGACCCAGGTACAGAAGAACAATGGCAGAGTTAATTTGGATATTTATCATATGTCTGTTCACCTATTTAACTGAGCCTCCATGTTCCTCAATATGATTCTGCACCTACAGATCAAAACTGGCATTTCTCAGCATGGCTGGGTTCTACAGGAGGTCCTTCATATCTGTATCTCAACCTACCCCTCCTGAAGCTGGTGAGAAAGGTGGAAGCTACCTTCTGTTACTAGAAAGAGGATCTTCATACCCTCTTTGGGTGAGCTAGAAAGCAATTGAACACAGGGCTAAAAACACAGGAGCTGGGAACCCAGGAGTCCAGAGCATGACATACCAAGGGTCCTAGAAGCACTCCTCCCAACTCTTAAGTATGTAGAAAGACTCCATGAGGACAGAGAAATTAAAAAAAAAAATTTGACATAAAACCTGTGACAAATCTATAAGCAGAAGTGATATCTTAAAAACACTGTGTAGATTATTTTGAAGAGGCACTAGCAGCCCAATCTGTTCAAGACAACATTTTCTGTCAGTCATCATTTACTTAATCTAGCATAGGCTGAGATTAAATTTAGATTTGTTGATTTACACTACAGTACTTCTCCAACACTGTACTCAAAGTTTCTGGTATAATCATGCTGGAAACTATGTCAAAAGTCTCATTTTTGAGTGCTGGGAACACATTCCCTGCAAGCACCCAGTGCCTTCATGAAGTAGACCAAGTGTATACTCCAAGGCATCCAAACACTCCTAGTCATCCAAAATTTTCAAGAGTACACACAAACCTGGACCCTGCAAAGATTTCATGTGAGCCTTGAAAGAATACATCATGAGGAAGGTAAGTAGGGAGATACAACCAAAATAGCCTCTCAATGGCTTATACTACTGATCTACATCAGCTCTCAAACAGAAGTCAAAGACCAGATTTCCAGTTTGGTTTGGATGTTAATACAGCATTTCATACTCCTGCAGGACTTCAAAGTGGTCATCCTACCTAACACTACTGCGGCCCGAGACTATTAGTAACCTGCTAATCTTCTTACCAAGCTAGCTTTAAAACCCACGTAAGCAACTAGTGCTAATAGAGTTACTATAGATAAACCACCAGCTTTAAACAATGTAGTTCATTGATGTTGTGTGGCGGATTTTGTGTGTGAACACATGGGGAAGATCAGTTTGTTTTTAACTGCTGACTTGTAATAGAACAAAGCTGGCTACAGGGATAGAACAGAGGCAACCTACCCGGAGATAAAAGCACAGATACTCCCAGTTTGACTTTATTCCTGCTTCAGACATTGTTATTTGCCAAACAGACAGCGGGCGGAAACCAGGAATCCTTCACAACTGGATCTGGGCAACTGGGACTGTTCAAGCATCATTGACACTACTGCAAAGCACCTTTTCAAGGGTTATTTCACCACACATCTGCTTCAGTTATGCTCACTGTTATATGCCACCTCCTTAGTGACAGGACAGGAAGCATGAAATCAAGCTGGGAGAGTGCTGACAGCCCTGCCTGCCCACCCACCTCCCACTGTAACACACTACTGCTGCCATGACGCAATCCCAAGCTGCACTGAACAAACTAGGGGATATGTTAAGGAGAATGAGAAGTTAATAGCCTTTTCTTAGAGGCAGTAAAGCACAGAGATGATATTTACAGGAAAACAGTGTTAAATGGTCTGGTGTATAATTCTGATAGCTCAGGATGAAGTGATTACAAGAGAAAGTGGTAAAAAAGGGCATCAGAACCCAGCAGGTTGGATAGGTTTTGTGCAACTATAATAAAATTAGTAAGATATCCCCCTTAATTTGAAAGCTGCTCTTTCAGAAGCTGTAAAAGCATGCCATGTTATTGCTACAAACCACATGAAGAATCACCCTTCCTTCCACCATCTACTCTAAGTTTTGGAACAAAATAGGTCCCAGTGGATTTTAGCAAGCTTTAGAAAGCCTGATCTTGGGAACCACTGGTGGGTGTATGACTAACTTTCCCACCCAAAACTTAACATCTCTCACCCATTTCAGACTGGGATTTGGAGAAAAGCCTGCAGCCTCAACCTCTGTCTGTGGTATTACAGTCTACCTCTTCCAAGGGCTTCCAATATCCTCTGGCACAGGAGAGAAACACAAGCAAAAGTTAAGACCCAATTTAAAATGTGTGTATTTATATATAAAAATAGCTGGATTTCTTTCCCAAGGAAGCTTTCCCTAGATATGGGCTGCTGCCCAAGGCAGAGCAATCTGTCAGTCAGGAGACTGGGGCTCCGGGGGAAGGGAAGAACTGCACAACAGCTCAGCTGATGGGAGCCAATACATGTTCATCTAGTTGAAGATTACAAGGAAATGTCTCTCACCAGCCAGGGCAAGAGGGCACAGCAGAATAAAGTAGAAAGTGAGAAATTTCTCAGAAGAATACTACATATGTGAAGACTCTGG
Organism: Eurypyga helias; assembly: GCF_000690775.1. Lineage (NCBI taxonomy): Eukaryota > Metazoa > Chordata > Aves > Eurypygiformes > Eurypygidae > Eurypyga > Eurypyga helias. The sequence continues at coordinate 40,441 of NW_010265293.1, forward strand.
ATAATTTAGAAAGCTCTATTTGAGCCCAAAAACGTACTGTGATTCCAAGGAAATAAATCAGTTGCCTACATTCATCAGTCTTTTCTGTTATCCTAGGTCAAGGGCTTTGTAAGGACTCCAAGCACAACACGAGCCTGCTTCCACAAACAACTGCTCATAAAGACACATTTAAGGAACTGAAGTGCTCAAGGGCCCTGGCACAGATACCTGGTACCTGCAGGAGCTGGGCAGAAAAGGCTCTGCTCCACGAGTGCCAGATGGGAAACTTCAGCACAGGAGATGCACAAAGAGGCCAAGGGAAAACAGCTGGAGCATATCTGAGCCATGGGAGCTTTACCAGCAGAAACTCTGAAATGCTACCTTCTGTAAGTGTGCAAGAAACCTGTATAAAAACACAGCATCTAAAGCAAACTATTTTAATTCCTACAACCTTCTTTAAAAGATCAACTGTGGGTTTTAATTTACTTAGAAAAAAGGTAGCTGCCAGAACAAACAAGGTTCAGTAGCCAGCCTGCCTCCAGGTCTGCTAAGTGAAATACTGTCATTAACTAAGAGGAACTATTAAAATTATAGTAATGGCATTATTAGCACCACTGACTACAACTATATTTCAACAGCACATCTTCTCCATCTACAGAGCACACCTTACTCAGAACTGCTCAGATGAGCACAAACCAGCATTGTATTTCATCTTTTCAAAGCCTGTTTCTAGCTGGGTTTGATTAGAAGAGCTCCAACAGTGGTACCCAGGTTACAGACAGGACTTCAATTTGCACCTTAGAACACAAAACAATCTCACACAGATCAAACCGTTGGATTCAGAATGAGTGTTCCCATTAGGCATGGCTGCACCTGGTAATACTTCAACATTAGTACTAGATGTTACCCTAGTGAGCACTGTTGTCTTCCCAGAGATTAAAGACCTCTCACTTAGCATCTGACATCAATCTGCGAAGTCTGACAACATGGACTTAAACCTGAGAACAGGACAGCAAAGAACAGCAGGTTTCTACTCCCCAGAACACACCAAAGCTACAGCTGTTGCTGCTGTCCTCACTCATCACAGCATGTTCACACACAGAACATGGAAACATTCCCAGTATTTACTTGTCTGCATTGTACACCTCTTTCCCACAACACATTCAATCATATTATGGGATCCAGAACTAGTACAGAGCCACTTTACGTACAAAATGCAATTCCTTGGTTTAGCACACCCAGCAGTACACACAGCAGTGTTTTGAGCCCTGTTACGACTTGTTTACTTACAAAAGAAGTAGCATATTAAAGCCCCACAAGCAATCTATAAAACAGCATTTGAATTTGTTGTGTGCATCAGGAGAAATCCCACTGCAAAAGCCAGAAGAGTGCATTCTGCCTGCCTCACGATGACAGAACACAGAGGAAGCACTAAAAGGGGTCAATTAAAGCCTGACTAGGACTGGGATTGGTTTCATGTCCAAGTTTCCAGTTACATGCATAACTAGCAATTGTTTTGCTAATATCTTGGAGGCAGCTCTTTGAAATACACACAACCCACTTCCCACATGATGTGGGCAGAGGACAGGTGGTAAGAAACACCACACAAGTTGTAAATACTCCAACTCAAAGCGCAAGTTTTCCCATTCATTAGTTTGGTTTCAGAGAGGCCACTGTTCCTCAACAAGTCGAGAGACAAACGTGACAGTGTTAAGATTGAAAATGGAGACATAAACAGAGCGTCTTCAGTCAGACAAACTTTCCTGACTCTGCTGGTTCGTACCCAATTAAGGATTTAGTTCTAATTTACATAAAAAACAAGCCATCAGCTGCAATAATTAAATGCTCAGTTACCAGTTCCCTGGAATACTCATACCCTATGCATGAAATGAGCTCGAGTATACTTTACATCTGCAGGTCATCTTTGTGGGTTTAATAAAGACAATAATGCACACCCTTCTGCTACTGAAGACATTGGTTTGAGTTCTGGTTTGTAACACGCAGAAAACAAACCAACTCGTTTCATCACTTGGGGTTTGCATCGTTAAGAATTTACACACACTTAAGATAATGGCCAAGTACTGCCAAATGAATGTGAGATTCCAGTGGTGAGAGGGACATGCACATCAGCAAATGTAGTGAAAGTGCTTCAAGGATTACAGCTTGGACTTACACCACCCTGACAAAACTCAAGAGCATACGTTACTGAGCATATGAAGTACAGAGGTGAAGCAGCTCAGCTGGAGGATCAAAACCAGCAGCTTGGCAATAATTGGACTGAGGCCAGGAACGCTTTTCTACACTTGGATTGTAGAGTGTACAAGCCCTTCACAGGACAAAACACTGATTATACAGACAAACTCACACGACAGTCTTAGGACAGGAAATACTGCTCTAGAAATTTGTGGGTTTGAGAGAATTGCAGGGTTCTAACTCCTAAAGTCTGCACTGGTGTGACTTGGAAGATTCCCTGCTCACCATTCTGGAAGCCACTACTCCAAAAGCAGTGGTGGCAGAAGTACCAGTCCCTTCCTCCAGCACTGCTATCCCCAGGGCACCACAGTACCTGGGGCTGGAGGGTCAGTAACTGCTAGCTGGCACCACAGCCACCAGCCTGGGGCCCTAACGTCCATCACTGTCCCCGGGAGCCTGCCAGACCGTGAGTCAAAGCTCAGCTAGATGCAGTGTCTCCAACACTTCTGCTTCCACAGAACACCTACAGAGCAGACCTTAGTGCAGCTATGAATGAGATATTTTCCTTCCCCCTCCAGTGCTAGGAAACTTGCAGGCTAATCCAGGTTCCTTCCCTGTGGAAGTGTATTTCCTACGAGTGTAAATATAGCAGCATAAGTGTGTTTTCTTCAGAATGTTTCTGTGAAATAGTATTTCATATCTGTATTTCTATCATCTCACCTACTCACTTTCGTGTTCCAGGAAAACTTTCACCTCTTGTCCTTTAAAAAAAAAGGTTACTCACCCACAACTCTGTCTCCGACTTTCACTCCCATCTTCCTCATGGCTGCAGCATACAGAGCTACAGCTTGTCTCAGCTCTTCAAAAGTCACTTTCAAGATTTCTTCCTTGCCCTCCTCTGAGGAAAGAGAATTAAAATAACCAGTCAAAAAATTATACACTGCAACATATGTAGAGTCCAGTACACACAACTGATTATGTAAGGAAAAGAATAGGAAGGAATTTCCACTAGTAGTTAATACTTTTTGCTTCTCAAGTTCCTCTTATGCTTTCCCTAACAGGAATGAAGTATTAACCAGCAGCATTCAGTCAGCAGGAACCAGGACCATACCTCTGCAAAAATGCAAGTAATTCACTGGAGAAAGGTGTGGTCTCAGAACATTCATGGTACACACACTGCACACACCAAGGCTACTTTAACATCGAAAGAACCACTTTTTCCCTTTCTGCTTAGTGTTCTGATTAGCTCCAGGAGGCAGCAGCAAGGTGCCAACTTTAGGTTTTATTACGGCAAGTCACTGTTGACTAGAAAAGTCATGCACATACAGCTAAGGCCTGACTTTAAATATGCTTTTCCAACATCTACGTTGGCCAACATACCACAGAGCAAATAAACTAAACTGGACTCCATTCATCTGAGAAGATCTGCAGGGTGGTTTTGTACTGAGTGTCAGATGTTACATAAGTTACATAATAAATCACTCCTGAGGCAAAATGAACAAATCTACATGTTATGAAAGGCAAAGTTTGTCATCTTAAAGGTCCCTTCCTGTATTTCTCCAATGTGATTTCTATAAATTATGTTGGCCTGTCCTGGTTCTAGAATCCAGCACTTAAAACACACATATGCCAAGGACATCACAACAAGGACTGTGTGCCCTGGTACAGCAGGTCCCTGCAGAACAGCCACCACCACTCATTTCCTTAAGCAGGGAACTGTTTGTTTACTCTTTTGCCTTCTTGGACTTCCATCCCAGTATATTTAGACCTGCATGGAGCAAGAGAACAGGTTGTGATGGGAGACAACCCAGATGTCAGTGTAACATGTAGTTCATAAGCTGAACAGGGACTGCTGAGATTTTGTATTCCCAAGAAAGGAAACAGAAGTCCTTTCTCCATGATTAAAGCTCCCAGGCAAAGGAAGTCACATTAAGAGGTACAAGTGGGAGCCAGTGACAAGTGAAATGGTTTATTTTACATTCTTGTGCCCTGTTACACCCACAGATCATCCCCAGCGAACGCAGGAACCTAACACTGACCCAGCAGCGAGGGGTTAACTACAAGTACTGACTTAAGAGACCTTAAGAAGCTTAAATACAGCAGAAGGTCACAGAAAGAAACACAGGTAGAAGTCTGTTCCCCCCAGAAGCCTGTTCACATAAACAAATCAAAGACATCAATTCTACATACACTTAAGAGTTGACTTACTTATCAGTGTTTAGCTTTCAGTTGTTGCACAAGATGTACTTAATTACACTGATTTTTTTTCCTTATTAAATAATAGGTAAGAAGCTTTTCTTATGATCTCAACATTCAGCAGTGCCCAGTTCATCACTTGGAAGCCAGCTTTCTGTTAGAGGCCTCATTTCTATCAGACTTCACCAGATCAATTCTTACTGCACCAGAAGTGGGTCACAGATTTTCCCATTCCCTCTGAAGTGGTAGTTGAGTTTACTGAATACATATATTCAGAGAGGTTTCTTTCAAATACCCCTAAGCAGTAAAATGCAACCATTAGGTACTTCAGCAGTAAGCTTACAGAAGAGGAGTCTGTTGTCACACATGGTTCTTAACAACATTAATACACATGTAATTCAAAAACTGATCTCCATGCATCAGCAATCAGAAACTAAGAGTTAACACCTACATGACCAATCCATAGCCCTGTATAATTTTCCCTCCTAATGAGCTGTAAGACTGCATTGCTTATTGTGGAGCTATTAAGCAGCACCACCGCTTGGTCAGTCTTATGATGAGGATTACATCCAGCAAAAGGGAAGCTGAGAATACAACTCCTTAAGGAAGCACTCACCTACACAGAAGCTAATCCCATCTAACAGATTGGAAGCATTTTATTAAAGTTACCAAAGTCAGCAGATATAGGGAAGGGACTCTGTCTTAACATTAGCACCCACGCTATGAGTATACCCGGATTTTACCACACTTAGTGTTTCTTGTTATACTGGAGAAGATTTAAGCTGGAGCTTTAGATCTCCAGAAAAATGAAAACCCAAGTGTCCTCCCTTTCTGTACTGTCAAAAGCAGAGTTAATTCCTACCTACCCCCCATGCAGTTCTCAGTGTTCTGAAGATTAAAGGCATAGGAAGGACAACATCAAGCAGTGCCAAAATACTTCCTGAAGGCAAGCGTTTGTGACAGACAAACACCTCCAACACTGAGCAACACTGAACTCCACATGATCTCCGCTACCTTAAGGCAGTTAAGCACATTAAGAGAACTTCATTTAGTTTGCCAAGGATTTTCAGAACTATCTATATTCCCAGAACATCTTTTGCTGTCGTTTTTTTCTCCTCCAGAGCTGTACCAGATTCTGCAGCTACTGACTTCATTTTCCTCTCTTCCCCCCACCCAAGCCAGCTTCTTCCAAGGTTTCATACAAAGCAGAGCTGTCCTATAAGGCCCAGTCCTGTGAGCTAAACACACAAGCCAGTAACCCTTACTTGCTGCATACAGTGCAATCTTGTCGTTGTCCTTGTGCCTCAGAAGGTTTTCCGCATAGTTCAGACGGCTCCCTCTGAACCACTCCGGGATATCCGCAATGCTTTTGGATGTATCAACCACCTGGAAAAAAACCACAATACATTCCTGGAAAACTAATACAACCTCATTGTCAGAGCACTGTACAGATATCAGCTAATTAATCCCAAGCTCTTTATACACTTTATCAAGCAAGAATCATTTCTGCCAGCTCACAGATAGAAAACAAGCACTAGATCCTGTAATTACAGGCCTGGAAAGATTCATTATTTGTCAACTGTCACAATAAAACTAGGAAGAGTTGTGTGCTGACAGTTCCACCTTCGGAGCAGCCTTAAACACACCAGTGAAGCAAAGCACTATGGCTCAATCCAGACAAAATAGGTGCAAGCCACAGTGCATGCTGGGTTTTGCCTCTGGGACCACCCTGAGCCAGGGCTGAGGCTACTGTAAGCTCTACCAGGGCTTATACTCCAGCCTCCCTCCCACAGAAATCCAGGCAAGGAAGGTGTCTGTTCCTCCTAGCATGGGTCACAAGACACAGAGACCAACACCAGGAACTTGGACAATGGCAACTCAGATGGACCCTGGACTGAAGATCTGAACTGTATAGTCAAATGTAATTAAAAAAGCTTTTTATCCCAATTCTCCACTTTTTAGGAATAAGTTGCAGAGAACATTCAAGTGTTCCACAGCTCCACTCTGAGTGCAGCAGCACTGCTGGGAACCTCTACAGCTAATAAACACCAGTAGAAACTGAGCACACATTTCTACCACCCAATATGCTGTTTTCCAAAAAAGAGGGTCCAACCACCTCATAGGCCCATAATAAGTAATTCCCCATTTAGGATTAAGGCATGAAGAACTGAAAAAAAGGAATAAAAAGTCAGAAAGACATTCAGCTAAAACAACTTCCCCCATCTTGAACTAATTACCCCTTGATAAGTCACAGTTAGGACTATACCTGTCACTGCTATTAAAGGTAAAGAGCCCCTTAGCATTAGCCACAAAGGTAGGTAAATGCCTTCCAAAGCGCCCCTCCGCTTAGAGATTCACCTGCCCAGCAGCGCAGTGTTTTGTGACCTTTACAGGAAGAGCATTTTCAGACCAAGCAAAAGGCTCTTCTGAAAGCCAGACAAAACTTAAAACAGCCCCCATTCCAGCAAACCTAGTGGTTTTGTGTTTTGGGATGTGCAGTGTCTGTTCCTGGGGGCAATAATCCTAAAGTTAAATTCTGAGGTTAAAGCTCCTGTCGAAGTGCTCGGCAGTATCACTTCACTTCAAATGTATGTCCTAGAAGCAGGAACTCAAGTAGATTTTTTTCCTCGTACCAATTAGCTGGAACGATGTTGTAACATTTACACTTCAACTTGGACTGCAGAAATACTTTTTCACAACACATATTACTGCAGGAATTAGAAGCCACTCAAAACTGATTCATTGCTGACTTCCTCAACTTGAAGAGGAGATCAGAACGTTTCCAGCATTTTCCAGGACAAGAGTTCATATAACCCTATTTTTTCCTGAAGGGGAACATCCCTTCAAAGGGCTCCACCAGCATAAGGTGCTGGGCTCACACCTGATGCTCTGCGACTTCCTGCTCAGGTAATGCCTGTAACTCCCAGTCAAGCCCATCTCTTTGGTAACTTGGTTACCTCATTCAACAAACAACCAGATCTCTCCTTTAGAGGCAAGTTCTCAGCAAGCAACAGCAACTCCAGGTCTGATAATCCAGTGGAAGATCCCAGCTGTAGCAAGTCTATGAAAATGCAGAGCTTTGAAAACCTTTCCCTTCACTCAGCCCCAACAGACTCTCGGCAAGGCTACAGGAAAGAGCAAGAAGCCCAGGCCACAGTGCTGCCGACCACAGCCCTCATTAATGAGTAATGCTTTACTCTTACTCACCAGCACCAAGGCACACAGAGCCAGCCTGTGGGGTTAGGGGAACGTGCCAAGTCTCAGCTGTGCTCCCAGGCCACCAGCTCCCCTTCTGCAACTGCCCTTCACAGCAGCTCATTGGTGACCACTTCCCACGCCTCAGTAGCCACAGATAAGCATCACATTGGTCATGTCCTCTGTCCACACCTCTATTGCATTCCCCTCCCTCACGTGGCTTGCTAGCTGCGCCATCACCATGCATCATCACAGCCCAGAGAGTCTGCTCACCCTAAACAGAGACTGTACTTTTGAGAAGGAATCTCCCCATTCCCATGGGACAGAATCCTCGGGGTCTTCTGTATGACCCAAAGAGAAAAACAGCATGCCTCTTGAAAAGCTAGGAACAGATACTATCAGAACCCTCGAAGCTGCCCCTCCGCAGGAAGAGCTGTCACATGCTTCTTGCAGCAAAAAGAGAAGTTTAGGTTACATCCCTCATTTAAAATCAACAGCGACTTGTAACTTGACCAAACACCACTAGTGCTGCCATGCCAGGACCACTTTGTATATGGCCAGTACGTTCTTTACAGAGGTGACGTGGATATCAGCTGCTAGAGAGCGACATGAGCACCTCTGCATCAAATACTTAAAACCTTAACTGAGTTTAAGTAACACTCTGACTGCCTGTATTTTAGACACACAAAATTCCATTTTCTTCAAATGACCTGTGAAAGTAGAAACTTTCACTGTGAAAGTAGAAACTTTCACTGGCTACGAAAAAAGGAGTCAACTCTGGCTGACAAAAAACTGCCTTTTCCTCAAAGCATAATGCTTTCTTCCAACAGGCTGCAGGGATCAAGTTGTATGGCATTTCAAAGTTGTCCGCTCTTCAGCTAGCGCAGAGCGGCCCAGGACGGCGAGCAGCCCTTCCTCCTGAGATGCAATGCAGAGGACCAGTGGTAAGGGCTCACGGCAAGCCAGCTTTGAGGCTCAAAGCTGAGTCAAGCCTTAAAGCTGATACTGAGGGAAAGTTAGAGGCAAACAGCAACCAGTGAGTCAAGTATCTTCTGCAATACTTGTTTACCAGCTCTCCTGTTTTAAGGCCTTGCATCACAGCAAGATTCTACCCCTGTAGAATACACATACAAGGGCTTAGAAGCTCACAAGTAGTCTAGTTAAAGCCTTCCTCAACAGCCCCAACTTCTTGCTTGTCATCCTCAGGAAACAGCCATTTTTAGGCCACCACTGCCTGCTTCAGTCTCCCTTCCAGTTCACCAGCCATTGGTGGTGTCTGAAGGGACAGACTTCCCACAGCACCAGTCCTGTAAGGCAAGAGGACAAGAAGAGGACCAGGTCAGTACAGCTGCAAGGCTGCAAAATAGCACCTCTGAACTACTGGCTCAGGACAATTTGCCTTCATATGGAAATTTAGAAAGACAGCCTTGCTAGCAGCATACAGTCAGTAGAGAAAGTAAATGGTATCCAAATACAACCTGGCCAGATTTTGACTACCATCTGTAACACTAATGGTTTACAGTCTTCAGACTACATACTCCAAAAAGTGCTTCTTACAGAACTACACAGTTTAGTTTTCGCTGAATTCATCCTTCTAAAAGGTGGGTCACATGAAGCCATCTGAGCATGCAGTTTCATGGCAGGAAGAGCCACCTGATCTACCACAGCAAGCGGTACAGAGGCCGGTAAGACAGGAAAAGGCAAAAGAAACTCACCAGTTCCTCCGGCAGAGCTGCCAGTACTCAGAGTGTTCCCAGAACAGATGGCCCCCAGGGATTAAGACAGTCCAGCCCCCTCTCTACTAAGTCCCAGGAAGGTTCCTCTGCATCAAGCTGTCAAGTCCATCTTCCTCAGATGGAAAACTGCAGGGTGATGCCAATATCCATCACCAGGACTGTACAAGGGCTCCAGCTTTGCCCTCTGTTGCAGGAGCTTCAAAGTCACCTTTATCTCAAAACAACACTGTGGCATGGTCCGATACTCTCCCTGCATTCAACCACTACCATTCCCTCCAACACTTCCAGCCTACATCCAACATCAGAGACTTCCATAACCAGTTCTACAAAACTGGAGTGGAACAGGTGCGCTGCTCAGGAAAGCTGACCCACGAAGACAAACGTGAACCTGACTGCATGCCAGCATTTACAGAATCAAGACCATATTCTACCAGCACAACCCTAAAGCAGCAGGCAGCTCTTGGCAGACTCCCCACAAGCAGCCAGGGCTGCCAACCTATGCCAGAGCACCTGGCTCAAGAACACGGCAGCAGAATTGCTTCAGGCAACAGAACTTGAGAGTTTCACTGTCCTAAAGCATATCATCAATAAAACACCACCCACCACACAAGGAAATTCAGGATTATACACCTGACGGATTCTTCCTATCACTTGCAAAGGTTCCAGGAACAGGTCAAAAGGCTGACTGTAAAACTGGTTTATCTCCCCTTTGAGTTGCACCTGACTAAGATAAATACTAACTTACCTCATCATACAGGCGAGAGCATATGATGTTACTGTACTTCCAGAATTCCGCCCAGAAGTCTGAGTAGGATTCCACCGACCACTGGTATAAGTCATCGTAGTTGGCTAGAAGTAAGAGATAGGTTAGAGTTACACAGAGAATTACAAGAACTCAGATGAGCTACCGTTAGGGATATCCCAGACAAAGACAACGTGTGGCCAAAACAACCACAAGGCAAAACTGCACAGAGTAGATCACTTCTCCATTCAAGACAAGTGACTGTGGCATAGACCCACAGCACCTACTTGAGCACCTGACCAGATGGCATCACCTCTGACTGTTATAAGCCATTTGCCACCACGGAGATAGGAACCTTTCCCAGTAACTCCATGAGACATCTACCCGCTCCCACCAGCACAACCCAAGATTAGAGAGCAGGACAGAGTCCTGCGTGCAGACACGTCCACTCCCATCATATTGTCATGATGCTTTCAGGAAGACTGGTTTATCTCTTGCTTTATGACAAGCAACATTTGCCGTGTGGTTCTAGTCCAAGACCAAAGACCTCTGATCGCGTGGTAACACAGAGATTAGACATACTCGTTATCTACCTGTGATACTAACAGCACTCTAACAGAGGAAGTATTCATGATTCCTAAATAAAGATAAGTCTGACAGATAGCAGCTTACCTTTTCATGCTAAAGCAGCAAGAATGAAGTCAAATGAGACATTTACCAGGTAGATGTGAAAACCATGATCTGGCATTGAACTGCTCATTTCCATGCTTAGGTGTGGGACAGATGAAGTAACACAAGGAATGCATGCCAAAAACCACAATTCGAACTGCACACTGAAATTAGGTGTGCAAAACAGTTTTAAGTCTGAATAACTGAAGGTGATGTCTCATCACCAGTCCAAGAGTGACATTCCCGAGTCACGTCCATGCTGCCTGAAACTGTGCCAACAGCCAAATCAAATGAGTACCTGCCATCAGTGACAGTGGTAACTGTTTCCTGCTCTGCCAACTGTGTTCTGTTTGATGCTTTCATCTACACTCTTGGAGTCATTTTCTCCAGTTATCTTTGGTTTGTCACCCTGCTGCCCAGCTAATTGCTTCGGAAGTCTTCTCTGCATCCGCTTCCTACAAGGAGGACATCTTCCAGCTTTACGAGAGGAAGCATTCAAAGCCAACTTCACACTGTTACTCACACTCCATCACCAAGCTGTTTCCCCACCCAGCCTGTCCCTTCCACGTCTTATTCCACTCAATCTTTCCATCAATAAGAAATCGCTCCCTAGGTATTACTGACAGGGGAGGAACAAAGACTCCTCTCCCTAACTCGGCTTTTGCCTACACATGGCTTCAGTCTCGGCCTCCCACATGCCCTCTCCTTCTCCACCCAAGTTACTCTTCACTGTTCTGTACACTGCACATTGGCTGGTGTGGGGATAAGGCCAAAGGGAAGCCCAAGCTTCCATCTCCTTCACAACCCAATTGTAGCACACGCTCTAAACCATCCAATAAATGCTAAAAGCTGCAGTCACCACTAATTTGGTTTCTTACAATATAAACAGTTTGTTCCATCTTGTCTACGCAGTATGCCCTCAATTGAGCTTTAGCATGCAAGTCCCTGGGGGCACAAACCTGCTATTCAGCAATTGAACGCTGCATCTCGTTACCACTTCGTCAGCGTTGGACAGAGCCATGCTGCTTGAAGAGGTCTCGCCCCTAGCTCTCCTCAGTCAGTCCACATCTTGCTGTTACATAAAGAACCCATTCTTAGCTGTTGAACAGCGCACAGACCAGTGAACCCAAGATCAAAGCTAATGGAAGTTGACAAAGGTTTCTATATATGCACAGGAATCTACTTTCAACCAGAAGTAACCACTTCAAAATGGGGGGCACAGGCAGCCCAGCTGGAACTGCATTCCATCTTCATCATGTCAGTACTGGTTATGTGACATTTCTACTCAGGAGACAACCGAAATCCTGTAGTAACTTGCTTCCTACGTAGCAGGGGAGGTAGATGCTACACATGTTCACATGTGAAGCGCCCCAGCAGTCACACTAATGACCTGGCTTGCCCACATATTAGGTTCCCAATCAAGATGCACAATTGTTTCCCCGACATGAACTGCCAGAAGCACGAGATACTCCTCCAGAACATCTCCACTTACACAGACATTTATGGACTGACAAACTTGTCAGGCCACTTGCCAGAAGTACTCCCTCCATCAAGCAGATGACTACACGAATGCTACACAAGCAACCCTGTCCCCAAATACTTGGGGAAAACACTGTGTGAAACAAACTGTTCAAAAGGAAGGGTTTGACCTCCACTTGCACGTAAGTCCAACTGGTTCATGATGTGAGCAAACCCACACAACCCCAATCACTGACTCCTGACACCCTAGAGACAGCACCCACAGCTAGCAGGCACCAAAAAACAGAACATGGGGTTGGAAAACACCACTGGAGGTGCAACCCCCTACTAAAAAGGGGGCTAAATTCAAAACTGACAAGTAGTTTCAAAGTCCAAGGACTGCACCCTTGTTCGCAGCCATACAGGTATTTCTGAATGAGCATGAAGCAGAGCTTGAAAAGTCTGGGCAGATGCACAGCAAGAAACTTGGCTTCCACCACTGAACCAACTTAAGCATCACCTTTTACCTTCCAGCATGCTCCAAAAATAAAGATAGATGCTTCAAAATCAGAGATGAGAGTACAAGCCTGGCCTTAACTCAGGTCTCACACACAAGTTGTTGAAGCACCATATTAAGGCTTACCTTCAGCTCACAGCCATGGCAGCAGGGATTCCTCCTTCCCACACACCCTTAAAGCAGAGTCACCCGGGTACTACTGCTCTCCCCAAAAAGCCCCGCTAGCAGGACCTCAGCTGCACCCAGGGCAGCCGGCAGGTACCTGGGCCCGGGCCGCCAGCCAGCAGCAGCACCGCTGACAGATAAGGCTGTTTGCATTTCACGGCGGCGCGTACCTTCATGCCGAGCGAGATGCTGCCCCGGCGGCCTCCGCACGAGGCACCAGCAGAGCATCACGCTCGCACCCCGCACTTAGTCCCCTGGAGCCCCCGGGGGTGCCCGGGCACCTCGCCCTGCTCCCTGGGGTAGGAGCAGACGGACGGCCCGCGGCCGT
>NW_010265294.1:0-6920 GCF_000690775.1 Eurypyga helias
CACCAAGGTCGTGACTCCATTGTAGTTTAGAACCCCCAAAGTTTAGAAACTTTTTTAGAAAAGTTTTGACCCCCAAAGGTTAGAAAATAAACTTTTGCCACAAAGTTTTAGTTTCTCCTTCTTTTTCTTTTCTTGTTTGAAGTGACTCAGGCTGATTCCATTATCTCTGGAGGGTACCATGATATTAAGAATCTTCTATCATTTTGGTCCATTTATAAAAATTCATTTATAAAATTGTGACAGTCTGCATGTCCTAGTTGATAAGTACGCTTGTAATTCAGCTCTGCCATTATCTTGCCTAAAGGAGAAGGTTTGCCCATGAAGATGTATGCTTCCATCTCTCATAAACTGATCTATATGTTTACACTAATCAGTGATACTTATTTGACTTCTTACTATTACCTTAAGTACGTTTTGAAATTAAAGATTATGGTTTCATTGCAGATGTGCTATTAAGGTTCCTTTTGAATAATATGATACTCTTTTTGGGTGTATCTTTGCATCTCAAAAAAAAACAACCAACCAACCAACCAACCAACCAAAAAAAAAAACCAACCAAACCAACAATGAATATCTGGTAAAAAATGATTGATTAAAACCCTGCAGTGAAGTATTTATTTTTCCCTGAATCATTGACAAGTATTTTTGATGTCCTGGTTACCAGATACAAAACCTCAGCTTTTCTTATAGGAACTAATAAATATTACTGCTTATGTTCACACATTGATGCTTTCTTTTTTAATACAAATTGAGTTTAGAATATAGTAAAATGCTCAGTGTTAATAATGGATGTTTTCTTCCAGGTTTCTCTCTGTTTTGTGATTCTGCCATGTTTCTCATTCACTATCTTTTTAATAGGGTTGAGGATAATTTAGACAATTTAAGTAATTTTATGGGTCATTTACAAAAATTTCCTGTTACTTAGAGCAACATTTAGGAACCTATAAACAGGAAAAGATGTCTGGGTATGTCAGTTCAGCAGTGGAATATTCTTGGATAGACAGCATGACTTTGCTAAGTTTTACATGTACTCATACACTGATACTGCCACAGATACCTTCGAGAAAAAATAAAGCAAAATTTCTTCTTCTATCAGTATTGATTTAAATGTAAGTCAAAATTAACGGGGTGAGAAAACTAGTGATCACTTTCTAAAGTCTTTTTAAGGTGTGCTTAGAGTAATGGAGTTAAATTTTGGGTTTATATTCATACTTTCCATCATTTTGAGTTTCATTGACTCTGAAGATCACTGACCCTGAAGATGAGGCACTGGCACAGGTTGCCCAGAGGAGCTGTGGATGCCCCATCTCTGGATGATTTCAAGGCCAGGCTGGATGTGGCTTTGAGCAACCTGGTCTAGTGGAAGGTGTCCCTGCCCATGGCAGAGGGGTTGGAACTAGATGGTCTTTAAGGTCCCTTCCAACCCAAACCAGTCAATGGTTCTACGGTTTTAAGATAGCAGAGATGTACACAGGCTACATTATAGACCCATTTGTAGATGTTGTAGACCTAGATTCTCTGATGCTTTTAAAAGCTTCAGACAATGCTCTGAGGAACAGGAGCCTAAATGACTTTCAGAAACGAAACCTTTCTCATTTTCTTCTTGGTGTTGGTACTGGTGGGTACCAGGCGTTTAGTAAATATACTGTATTATAATGCAACTCCAAGCTTAATCTCTCTAACCCTGTTTACAGTGATGTATGTCTCTTCTGCACAGTGCAATTTAAAAATCGTAGTTCCTTACTATCTGCCCTTCTTCTTTTTGTGTTATTTTACAAACACATGCACATATATCAGAAAAGGTTTTTGTTCCTCTACATTGTTTTGCTGTCTAGTTGTTTCTTTTTATCATGTTGGGTCTCCTGTTTCACATCTGATGTTTTGCTATTTTCATGCCATTTATTCTAAATGCTGCTATTTACGTTTTCTGAAGGTTTTTTATTAAATTTATTTGTTTTATAATGTAATATTCTCATTCACCTTCTTTCATAAGTCACTTAATTTACATGAAGGGTGTCCCAAGTAACTGTTAGGGTCCTTCTTGATTTGTCGAATATTTGGGAAATCTAAGTCCCATTCGCTGCTCTGCTGCGAACATCGTTTATGGTGCTTCATCTGTCTCCTAAAATCTTGAGCTGAAGTTAATGATAAAGCAAGTAGAGTTGCTCATTCATGTTACAGAAATTTAGAGTAGACACACTGCAAATATTGAGCAATTCAGTGAAATAACAATGTGCCTTCCTAAATTATCCAGACAGATGAAAAAGTTCTTTTTTCCAAAAGATTTTTTTTTTTTTCATCTTTCATATGGCAACCATTCAGATTTCCCTTGATTTAAGGAATTACCTCTACAATTCTTCTTGAAAAGTGGCCTTTGGGGGTGGAAAAGGGGTTTTGCTCATGTCACCTGCTCCTCTACATTATCAGTGCTCAAATGACCTGATAAGAGGCTGTTATTCCCTCAAGGAGGAAAAGGTACATCATAAACACATGGACAGTAATTTTGGTGGGATATACTCTAGAAGTGAATGAATAAAACCCTTTGAGAAGTAAGGAGTAGGGCTAATGCAAAATTCTCTCATTGTCTGAACATTTCTTGTTTTCATCTCTATAAAACAGGGAGAATTGTTGTTGAACAAGGATCAATTACTTTTTTTTTTTTCCTGAGTGAGATGCACTGCACAAAAACAAGTTCATTGTCATTTCATGGCTCATCAAAAAGTAAAGAAACCATCTACCCTATGATTCAAAGCAGAATGAAGTAAAGAACCAGTTACAAACTGCAGCACTAGGCTAACATGTTGGTTAAGAATTTTTATTAAATAAGGAAAAGGTTTTTTCTGTGTTTACAGTTATAAATAGTTTAATAGCTATAGCATTATACCCCTTCAGAGGGAGAACAAAGGTAATCACAGAAATATTTGGCTGAACAGGTTCCTCCAAAAAAAGCTCAGGAAAGGTAAGGTTATATCAGGATGAAAACAGAAATGAAACTCAAGTTTGGCTGTCTAATTAGGAGTTACTTAGCTTTGCAGTCCTGTTTGTTTGTACTGTTGTAAAAGATTTTTATCCTATTTTCCCTCTTTCTGTTTACATTCTTGGTTAACAAGGTCTTTCTTCTAAGAATAATAACCACAATCTCACAAAGAAATAACAAATTATTGGTTAGTTGCTCCCTAACAATTAAAAAAAAGAGAGCAATTAAATATGTAGCAATGCCTGAAGTAAAAGACAAATAAAAATAAACTTAAAGATAAACTTAAGGGAGGTATTGCTACAGAGTTCTGGCAAAAAGCCTAAGAAACAGAACTACATATTCTGAAAAAAAAAAAATCAATGATCATTCTATAAAAGCCAGTGAGCAGAAAAAACAGAGTTCAAGAGAGAGTATTTTTACAACAGTGTTGCACAGAATTATAGACTTTCAAGCTTCCTACACTTCATGGGTGATATCATTCTTTGAACTATAACATATGATTCAGAAATATTAAAAAAACCAAACAACAAATAAATTAAAAAAAACCCCTCTAAAACACATTTAGAGGAGAAATGAAAATTATAAAGGATCCAGAAAACATGACCTGTAAAGAGCAATGAAATGAGCTGAAGTTTTTCAGATTATAGAAGAAAAGCTAGAGGTTGGAAAAAGGGGACATAATAGCAGTCATGACACACTTAGAAGGCTATTTCAAAAAGGAAGGGAGGCTAGTCTATGAGGGAGATGGGAGAAAAAAATTTACATTGCAGTGAGGGGCTTTTAAACAAGACCTTAGGAAAAAAAGTCCCTGTGGTAAGAAGTACTGAAATATAAGGTTTTAGCATCACTACAGGAAAGTTAGTCAGATGTCACAGACACCTCTCTGGGATGACTGGGGTATAGATCATCCTGCCCAGGGCATGTGCACTAGACTGGATGAAATCTAGAAGCCCTTTCCAGTCCTTTAGTCACTAACTAGAAATAGGTCAGTTTGTCACCATCCAAGATTACTTACTGAGGATGTACCTCTCCCAGTAAAGACTTCATAGAATTTTGCATTGCATGCTATAGCTGCACTGTGATGGTACGTTAGTATTAGCAAAGTTTAAATTCAGAGCTCAGAGCTGCCGCAGCCATGGGTGTAACACTACGTAATGACTCGTAAAAGATAACAAAATAAGACTGATCAGGAATTGGAACTTCCATTCTTTCAGAAGTTTTGATATTTCAGAATACTATGTTTTAGACCTATCATATTGAAGTGATTGATAGAATGCTTAATAGAATATAGTTGACAATTAATACCAAGTACCAGAAAGTAGAACTGTGTCAATTCAGTATAAAGCTGAGCCCATAAGGTTTTCTGTGAAATCTCAGGACACCAAGGCACCCAGGCTCTGGTTACATCTTCTTCAACTTCTCTTGAAAACTAAAAAAAAAAATCCTCCTACTGTATCTTACCTGCTATGAAACAGAGGTCAAAATGCTCCAATACCTCATATATAAGACTACCTTGCCACTACACAAGTGCTACTCCCATTTAATGTCTGAGATGATCTCATTCACACTCAATGAATAAATACTCGTTGAACAGAATACACGAATAAATACTGTGTTACAATAACACAGCACTTTCAGTTCTATATTTAGATTTGTGGGTTAGGGCACTTCGCATAAGTCCTTCAGAGATACAGTATGATGCAGTTCAGACAGGTTAAACACTGCCAAATTTCCCCCTCCAACCTAGTCACAAAGCTGTCCTGAAGGAAACATGTTGCCCTGGAACACTCAAATCATATTACGGTAAAACTGACTGCTAACTTCAGTGGAGCACAGCATTTCTTGGAGTAGTTTCAGTGATTATGTGGTAATTTTTCTTTTTTTTTTTTTTTTAATACAAGTTAAAGAAATCACTACACTTTGATTAGAAGTGCAACAAGCAACTGAAAAACAGTAGAAGTAAAGGTGGGCTTCTGACAGGGTTATATATATTCTTGGTGGAAGGGAGTAAAAGCTGGTGTGAAGGTGAAGGACTACTGGAAGGTGGAAGACAAAAGAGAATTGGAGTTCAAACAGAAAACACTACATGAGCGTTTTATATGAACTGGAATGTAACTCCTCACAGAAGTTATGTCTAGTGAAGTTTAAATATTGATCTTTGGGATGATTTTGTATTATGTTTTCATTGATGACCCAGTCACAACATGGTGAAGGTACTGGGAAATTTATAAAGGACATAAAATTGGAAGGCATCATTGGTGCAGAGGAATGTCTCCATGTTGTACAGCTAAAAGTGAATGGTGATCAACATAACTGGTAAATGGATTAAGAACAGGATGAAACTGCGGAGTGTAAAATGAAAAGTTCAGCATTTACTGAGTATCTCAGGAGAGAAGGTTTCTAGACAGATACTCTTAGCTTCAAAACACAGGGTCTGAGGGAGTGTCCTCATCCAGTGAGGAAAGATGAACTTCAAAATATATTTGTAAACAGAAGCAGTGATCTAAAAGATTCAGACGTCTAGGTTCAGGCATAGTATATCTGTAGCCTATAAAACCAGACTGAGTCTCTTTAGTTCAAAGGTAAACTTCTAAATGTTAATAAACCTGTCTCCAGGAATGGCAAATAACTTTATAATGCTCTGACTAGGCTTCTTTACTTCAGAAAGACAAAAGTGACATAGGACAAGTCTTTCGTAACAGAGACCTTTATCTATTAAAGGCCCTATGTAATCACTTTGCAAAACTGTCTAGAGTATTTCAGTAGGAAGTGTTTGGTTTTTTCTTGTCTAAGACTATTTAAGAATAGTAATTTGAAAATAATGCTTACAATTACTGCGTTTGGGATTGAACAGGAGGAGATGTGGACATTTGGGCACACATTCCTTGAAACAGGTATTAATATTCCATCGTAAAGTCATTATCCTATGTAACAAATTTCAAACCTTATACTTGAAAGCAGAATGGGGACAGGCAGTAGGTCTCTGCTCTGTAGATCATACCTTCCCTTGTTTCTCTGCAAGAGTTCATGCAGTCCTGCTTCTTGTGTTTGACCGATACATATTTTAAGGAAAAGGGGTTTTTTTTGGTAAGCATAGTTCATATTTGTTCTGAAGAACTGACCTGTAGTCTGTAACTTTTGAATTTGAGAATATTAATTTAAAAGTTGTAGGATTATATCAATAAACTTGTTCCAGTTTCATTAATGACAACTTTCTTGTGTTACGTGTGTTTGTCTTTTTCTATTGATAGGCTTTTATGTTGTTCAGGTAGTAGCTTCTAAGTATGTAGCTGCTGAACTGCTTCTTCCACAGTAAAAATTTTACCATCATCTTTTTCCCTGTTGGTTTTTCAACTGCTCTGTGTATGACAAAATGTAATATAACTTAAATTGTGAACAAGTCAGAGGTAGCAAAGGTCTCTCCTTCAATTTTAACTTCTCTGGTTATAAATTGGTAGACCAAATCAGGAAAACAACTAATGCAGTATATAGAGATTTCTTATCTGCTCTTCAGTTTCATAATCTTGACAAAGTAGAATGATTATATCCTATGTACTTGGTATTTAACTGAACTGAGCTTGTTCATAGTTACTGAATTAAGAAGCTTAGATATTTCAGCTGTATAAAGCTCTTGCGGCAATTTCTACCCTACAACAGAGAAATATTTGCAAGCAGATGCTGCTGAATGAAATACGTCCAAGTTAATAAAATGAATATATATTGAAGAATAAAAAATACAATATGGTGAATAAAACGCGTCAATGAATAAAATACAAGTTCAACATGCCTATTCTTTTTATTTGATCTAAAAATGAGTCTTCAGCTTCTTTGTGATACCCACTATTGGGTTTCATATTTAAAGTATTTGCTTGCAAATGATGAGATTGATTTTGGTTTGATCCTCGTTGTCTATTTCCCCCCCACCATGTGATCTTTTCTGTAT
>NW_010265294.1:6931-12896 GCF_000690775.1 Eurypyga helias
AACCTTGATGCAGGTATTCATCTTGAGACATTTAAATGAACACCGTGAGCAAATGTTGGAACACAGAATTGAATACATCTCAATTCACAGTACATCAGTCATCCCAGATCTGTGGTTTCAGTGGTGCAGTAACTCCTGCCCTTTCAGTCAGTAATGCTCGGCAACCTTAAATAGGACTTTGGAAACTGCCAAAGGTGCTAAGGTGGCATCTTGTTAAGGCTTCAGACAGCTTTCTGGATGGACTGGACAAATGGACTTGGATCCAGTCAGGTCTGAACACAGTTAATTTGACACTAGTCATGTTTCTGATGTTGCTGTTACTTTTGTGTCTTCCTATTTTTTTATGATGGGAAGTGTTATAATGCCCATTCTGTATGCTGGTACAATTGGTCAAAAAGACGTTCAGGGAAGGTTAGCTAAAGAAGTGACAAAGCTGGTCCATGGTTTTTTTTTTTTTTTTTTTTTTTTTTTTTCCAAAATGGTGATATAACTCCTAAGCCAAGAGGTTAAGCATCCTGATGTGTATTTAATATTTTAGCCTTTTTGGCAATTTAACCTGAGAATCTTCCCTTCTTCTTTTGGCTTTTGTTTCCACTAGGGAAAACACAATCTATCTGACACTTCTAGTTATTCAAATTTGGTATTCCAGAATAGGTATTTGGAGATGAATAGTAGAAAACTGTGAGTACTCATGGGAGCACTTCAGTATACCCAACATGTTGAGCAGAAGGAATTGTGCCTTCTAAGCAGCAAATTCTCTGTTCTCTGACAGCTCTTCTCTGCGTACAAAGCCACAGTGAAGTTCTAAGTCTTCATTAGCCAAGACTGAAAAACTCCAATTACAGAATTTTGTCCTATCCACCAATGTGGACTCAACATCTTCCATAAGAGACAATCTAGAACAATATTCAAACTGTATTTAATAGTTATAGCAAATGAATTAAACAGGAAAATCTCAAGACAGAGACATTGTACTGAATCATGCTTTGTTTAATGAGAAACAACTACTGGGCATTTAGCAGTATTTTAAAAATTCTATCATCCTAGCAAAGTAAAACAGTTTGACACTACTATATTGCTTGATCCTGGGCTATTGGTAAATGCATTATTTTCTTTTCTGTCTCAGGGAATTACCAGCAAAGAAACTGGAGACTCAGTTTGTATTTATAAAGTAATTATTTCCTGCATTACTTGACCAGGAAATCACAGGCATGAGATGACTCTAAATATGTTATTATGTCAAAGAATGACAGAAGAAAATCCATGCAGATTTCTTTTTTTCCATTACTATTTTGCTAGATGAACAACAAGAAATTTTTTATTCAAACATACTAATTCTTCCACCTGAAAAAAAGCCTTCACAGCCTAAAACTTAGAAATAGAGTTTAACTTTTCCTTGAACTGACAGCTTTTTAAGTGGACACTTTATTTTCCAGGAAGAGCACAATGACACTATGTGTAAATGTCTTTTGAGGCAAAGTTTTTATTTCTTTTTATAAATGTATTTGCTGGAATACATCTCCCTCACCCAAATAGGAGAGTAGTTTCTACCACCATGTGAATTACAATTCATGAAGAGATGGAGGAACAGTCTGGATGGAGGAAAATGTAGCCACAACAGTGGAGGATGTTATCAGGGTCCTCCTAGCTGCTGCAGCCAGACAGGTGACGTGGCAGCCTAAGAGACATGATGTGCAATGAAAAATCGACATGGTGCACGTCCCACTCCTAGAAGAGGTGACATATGCCATGACTCAGCCTGTTCCTTGGTTGACACCTGTAACAAACCTGCAGCAATGTTCTCCTTCTTACTCTTGTTTTAAGCTGCTAGCTGCTGCCAATCTGTTGACTACATGTTTATGCAACAAACTTAAACCATGAACATCTCATAATAAGGGTTCAGCTGGAATACTTTTTTTCAAAATGCAGATAAACAGTTGTTGTGGTTTAATTCCAACTAGCCAAATAACACAAAGCTAACCTCACAGCACAGCACCACACCCCCACCCCACACACCACACCACCGCCCCAGCAGAGAGGAAGAATTGGAGGAGAAAGAAACAAGGAAGGTCATAAAATTGAGATAAGAACTATTTACTAAATGAATATATACAAGTACTACTAATATAAGTAATTAAAATTGTAGAACATAAAACATATGATACAATATGATACAATATGGTAAAATTGCTCACCACCTGCTGACTGATGCACAGCCAGGTCCCGAGAATTGAAAGTCAGAGCCAGAGATCCTGAAAGCCTGAGTGTGAGAGCAATCACAGCCCCAGAGCTGGAGCACAAGAGCTATCACAGCAGATTCTGAGCGAACCTGATCAGTGATAGCATGACTGGGAAAACTAAACAAATCCACCAACTCGCTCCTGAACAAGCCAGCAAGGGAGTTAGCAAAACAGTTAACAAAAGAATTAGCATGTTAGCAAGCTTAAGAAAGTGAAAGAATGGGCCCCCAAACCCATTCCTCGCTTATGTACTGAGCATGACGTACTATGGGATGAAATATTTACTTGATCAGTTTGGGTCAGCTGTCTGAACTGTGTCCTCTGCTCTGCCTGTAGTGAGAGAGAGTTGGGAATGCATCTGAAGTATCAGAAGTTGAAAAAGACCTTGGATTTGGTGCAGGCATTCCCCAGTGCCAGCTAAAAAGACAACTCACCAGTTCTTTTCTCAGCGTAAATCCAGAAACAGAGCTTCCGATCAACCCCTGTAAAGAAAGTTAACTCTTTCTTGACTAAACCCAGCACAACAGTCTAGGATATTCTTGTAGATGAAAGTATATTTTACAGGCTTTGTGAGAGAAGTGGGAAAGAAATCCAGAAATGTGAACTTCTATATTTCCTTAATCCTGTCTTTCACATGTTTATGAGGAAAAAAGCTGTGTTTTGTAAAAACCTGAAAAGGGACTGAAATGCAATGTGACTTCTTATTAAAGATACGTATTTCCTGTCAGAATGTGGTACATGTTTATAGGACAACAATGTTTATTTTCCAGAATAAAGTGAATAATCTCTCTGCTTGTTCAGATCTGATAGAATGGTTTGTATATTTTGCTTTCACATTGTTTCCAGATAAACATGGATACTTCTATAAGAGAAGATCATTATGTATAAGGTTCATCTCCTAAAACATTCTTGCTAGCAGTGACAGAAAAAGAAGTCCAGAAGAGTTCTGGACTCACTGACTATGGAAAATTAAAACCTAAGATGTGCATTATTATTTAACTCAGACAACTCTTCAGTTGCCATTACTTCTTTACCTATTCTTCATTATAATTTTGGCCAGGAAACATATTTCCAAATGCATTAGTGAATGGGGGGGATATTGCCAAAATCATGCCCATGCATTTTCAGCTAGTTCATAATTTCTTTTATCCACTTTCTTTTTCTTAAACAGGAGTATTATTACTGTTTTTGTTGCCATTGTTGTTTTGTTTTCAAGAATTGTAACACATATTTGGGCACTCCTGGCTAAAAGACTCAACACCTGCAAATTTTTTACATCTGTCATTTTACCTTAAATGTTTGTGCTGCTCAGAAATTTCCTATTAGTTTACTGAATTCTCCTTTATAAGAATTTTGGAAGCTAAACCTCTATAGCAAATGTTTTCAGCTGCAAGTATCTGTGGACAGATGTCCATGGGTGCAATATGAGTTGGGGGAACTGTGAAATGGAGGTTGTGGCAAGTTGTGAGCATCCTAGGTTCCACACTGCAATTTACTGAGGGACACTTATTCTTCTCAGTCTTGGGTCCACCTGGATTAATTTTTATCAGTTTCTTAGCAAAATCTGCTTGGACTTGTTTGGTTGGTTGGTTTGGTTTGTGTCTTTTTCTGTTGGTTTCCAGTGTTCAACTTTTCTCTTTCTGCTTGTCGTCTACAAAACTGGCTTTAGAGAAGAGTAGAACAGCAAATATTGAGGAAAGGATAAGCTTATCTAAGGTGAAGAAAATGTTGACCTGAAAATAATGCTATAAATTTTAATGAGATTCTGAAACAGTTTTTTGGTCTGAGTACTTGGTTTAATGATGGACTATGATGTGTTCTTGTATATACCGGTCTTCTCAGAAGGACAGAAATACACTGCCTAGAAAATCTCTTACAAATTAATGTTAAATATCTTAAAACAGTGCCTGATTTATGAATGAACAAACTAGTGTGATGTTGCTTGTCTTTCTCTAAAAATGGTGTAACACCCCTCCAAGATAATTATTTTACAATTTCATTAGAACAAACTTTATAATGAATAGATAAAAATAAGAACACAGGAAGTCACAGAAGAACTTCCTTCATGTTTCATGTCTTTTGTTTCCCATGCATATATATGCTACTTCATCCATAAAATCTTTTTAAACGTGAACTTCTCTTTAAGCTGTGCTAATTATGAGCTTTCTTTTAGAGCAAGATGTGAACACTTGAGCTGTGTCCTGCTAGAGACATGGAAGCAGGAGGCTGAAAAGTGGAAAGTCCCTTTAACAATAATTAAGATGTTTAATCACATTGCTAATATTCTTATGGTTGAGACCTCTCATGTAGGTGTGTTTTAAAGATACTGAAAAGTAAGAGGAAATATGTTTATCTTGTGTCTGGCAGCATGATTTTTTCCAAATTTTCTATGGTACTGGTGGAATTCAGTGTCAGTTCCTAACACCATAGGGCAAACAGTGGGTTTTACAGTTCAGTTTTTGACCCAATAAAGGGTTTAAAAATTACCAGGATGGAAAGAAAAAAAACACCCAAAACCAAACCACAAACCACTTTAATGTTAAATTGTGGACTATGATTAAAGATTGTTTGTTTTTTTTTTTTTTCTCTAAAAAAATTTCTCTTTTCCCCTTTAAAAATCATGCCTAAGGAAAGTAACTCAATTCATGACCCAGATAACTTAAATTTTTAAATATTCTTGCCATTCTATATATTTCTTTTCTCCTGCTGTACTGCAAGATTTGAATAGCAATTTTGAAACTGTAGTTTTAGTGTTTTTCATGTTAGTGAATATTTATCAGTTCTAAGTTAAAAAAATCCAGATAGTTCTGAAAGTGAAATACGCTTCATGTAAATACATTCTTTTCCACTGGTCTGTTGGTATTACATTCAACAGGGGAAACATTAGAACTATATTACTTTTTTTTTATTTTCAAGCAACTGATGGAAATTATTCATATTTTCACTGTATCTGCAATATGTTTATTGCTGTTTGCTAAATGAGAAGGATTTTGTGTTTGTTTCAGTAGCTGGAGAAAACATAATACTGTAAGTTTCTACAGGACTAGTGTTAATTACATACATATGTTTAAAAATAAAGAAGTGTTCAGGGCTTCATCAAGTAAGAAGGGTGTAGGGTTTTTTCACATTGGACGTAGAAGCTAAGAAATAAACTGAAATACTGGACCATCTTTTTCTTTCATTATTTTCAATTAGTATTCTGGGTTTTGTTTTGGTTTCTTTTTTTTTTTTTTTTTTCCTTCCCCTGAATCACTTTGTGCACTTATGAACTTAATCTTTCTTGCCCTTCTGTCCTTTCAGTAATACTTTTCCTCCTAAACCCCATTCTAAAATTGTTCCATGCTTCCTCATCCAACACTCCATGACAGGATTTTCCTTCAAACACCCTTTAAATCAGGTGGGTATTAAAAAGCTAGGGTAGTTAATGGAAGGGAAAAGAAATGGACAGGAAGGAACAAATAAAAACAATCCACACTGAACACAGTGTTCCATGCCTTTTAATATGACACTGACAGTTTTTTTTCTTAATTTAGCAAAATAATTTGGTATGTGTTTTTTTGCTACAAATGAGCCATACCAGCCAAGAAACATCAATGACTGTGAAGGTGAAGGCATGAGATGGTTGTAATGACTGTAAGGGGGGATACAACGGGAAAGTTTCATTAAACATTTCTTACAGCACTTGCTGTAAGAATACTGTTGTGACCAGCAGGTTGAGGAAGGGG
>NW_010265295.1:0-244 GCF_000690775.1 Eurypyga helias
CCTGCCGTTTCCACCTGTCCTCCCCGACTCCAGCACCCCCAGCCCATGGAGTCTGTTGAACGATGACACGACCAGACAGCGAGAGCGTGCTCCACGTGAAACCCACTGGTGCCGTGTCACCCGCACCTCTCCGTCACGGCAAGGGGTTTGACCCCGGCCAGTGCCCCGAACGTCCCCGGGCTGGTGACCTGGCAGGCCTCGTGGGTTTTGCCTGTCGCACGCGTGACGCTGGGGACACGGTTTG
>NW_010265295.1:280-1777 GCF_000690775.1 Eurypyga helias
CTGCGGGCGATTCCACGTGGTCCCAGTGGTGTGGCAAGGAGGCCCCGCTGAGGTTACCAGGTAAAATTATAGAAAGGTGAAGGTTCGTGCATCTGAAAAGTGCTCGGTCAGTGAAAACACACATTTTGTAGGAACTCGGAATAAGCAGCATGGATGTATTGTCTGGGCTGAGACCAAGCACGGCAAACGTTATCCCAAAGGATGTTGTAGGGAGCAGCCGGAGGTGTCTGGGTTCTGCTACAAGGAGACCGTTTCAGGTCTTTCTGGGTCGGGCCCCACAGGCAGCCGTTTTCCTGAACAGGACGCGGGTGTTGCTCAGTGCCGGCGTTCCTGTTAAGAAGGGCAGGAGCAGCGCTTGGTGGGCTCAGGGATCCCAGCAGCGTCCCCGCAGCGCCTGGTTTGTGTGCGGCTGAGCTCCTGGGCAGTTACACAGCAGAGACCCTGTCGCTTCCAACCGAGCGGAGCGGGAGATGGCAGGGGGCCGGGGCCGTGCTCCTCATGCTCCGGTTGCGGCATGCGGACTTCAGCAACCTGTCCTCTTCCCAAATTCCTTCAGTGCACCTGGTGATGTGACCCAGACGGGCAATTTAAGGTGCTGTTCCGATGCCTCGCATACCCCTTCATCCGACGGTGGCTAACGCAGGTTTTCCACGTTTTCCTTTCCCAGAATATTCCCATACCAACTTTAAAAGCTTTTGCGGAGGCGCTGAGAAGTAACACCCACGTGAAGAAATTCAGCATAGTTGGGACACGGAGCAACGATCCCGTCGCTTTCGTGAGTACCGCTGGCTCGCTGTCCCACAAAAAAAAAGAGGGTGTTGCGGGAGGTGCTGAGGGTGTGGGCACCACGCAGTGTGTTTGGTAGGGTCTGCGCCGACGGCGCTGGCTGCAGGAGACTCCGTTTCAGGAGCGCTGGCGGAAGCCAGACCTTGGTTCCTTGGTTTCCTTCTTCAGCGGTGGAGATTCCAGGGCACAATCCTTTAATCCCATTTGGTGTCATGTTTTCCTCAAGGATTTCCTGGAAGAGGAGTGGGAGACAGGAACTGGTTTCCTGGTGGCATTTCATAAAAGCATTTTGTCTCCCTGGATTTATCCTGCAGAGAGAGATGCTGGGCGTTCCGCCCGGTCCTCATGCTCCCTCCCAGGCCGCATCCTTGCCCGCTCCTCCCAGCCATGGCAGCCAATTTTGCCTCTTCTCCACCCAGCCACCCCTCCCCGCCTCCACGCACATGTGGGTACCGGTTTGAAACCCACCCTAACTCGGCGGGGGAGTACAGCCCCCGCGTTGTTCCGGGCGCTCTGGGCCGGGGAATAAGCCTGTGCAGGCAGCACTGGCACCGTCTGAGGGGCCACGGGGGTTGGGGGGGTGCAGGTCACCCTTGCCACTTGGGCGTCACCTCACGGTCCTTCTAAAGGCTGGGGGAGTTGGGGGGGTCAGCCTGGAGCAGGGAAGCTCCCGGGAGACCTCAGAGCCCCTTCCCGTGCCTGGGGGGGCTA
>NW_010265295.1:2023-2243 GCF_000690775.1 Eurypyga helias
GCGGGGGGTGGGGCTGGGTGGGATTTGAGGTCCCTTCCCACCCAAACCGTGCTGTGATTCTGTGCCGGGTCCTCTTGTGCAGTTATGAAACGAGATCATCCCATCAGGTTGGGGAGGTCGGGAATTTCCCAGCCTGCTCCTGGTCTTACCCACTGAGGGAAGCAAATGTGATGAACAGGGTTGTGCTGCGGCAATGTCTCGGTAGCGCAGAGTCCCTTGT
>NW_010265295.1:2341-2682 GCF_000690775.1 Eurypyga helias
TGGCTTCAGGAGGGGCCAGATGGACCTGCCGGGGGGCAGCTGCAGAGAGGGACCTTCACCCCTTGGGGTGGCACCACGGGTGTGCCCGTATGAGGTGTCGCTGTGGCCTCCAGCGTGATCACATTCACAATCCCCCTGAAGCGGGGGCCCCCCTCACCCCACGCAGCGCTCTCCCATGGGGGGCAGCGAGCCCGCTGGGCACCGTGGCCCCCCCGCTGTCTCCCACCCACCTCTGCCCGCAGGCGCTGGCCGAGATGCTGAAGGTCAACAACACGCTGAGGAGCCTGAACGTGGAGTCCAACTTCGTTTCGGGGTCGGGGATCCTGGCTCTTGTCGAGGCG
>NW_010265295.1:2776-5646 GCF_000690775.1 Eurypyga helias
CTGGTCCAGGTGAGGGGTGGGAGCCCACCAGCACTGCCAGGTTGCTGTGGGGAGGCTTCAGCCCCTTGTTCCTGCTGCTTCCTACAGCAATTCCCAAAGGCTGTGGCCGTGCACGCAGCTTTCCGTGATCTCGGTGCTGCCCTGAGGAGCAGCAATGCACCCCTCCCCTGCTCCCAGCTCTCGTGGGGACTTCTTATGTACTGTTTACCTCATGAAAGAGAATTTTTGTGCTGGGGTGCAAGGGAAGAGGAGGAGAGCTCCAGAGTGCGGCCATACGGATGCCATGGGAAGTTCAGCTCCCCCCAGAAACCCAGGGATAATAGTGAAGCAGCTGAGTTTATGGTGGGACTCAGGGATATGTGACGTGAGATTTCCAAATGCTGGCGTCTCCAGACACCTGTTAGCTGCAAATCTGTCCATGAAATAAATTCCTGGGTGAAGAGGACTTGTGGGAATGTCTGCTGGAGGAGCTGGAGCCACTCGGTTGTACCAGGAATGGGCTAGCTCCAAGTCAGAAGTGCCAAATGGACCAACAGGTCCAAAGAAGGAGGGAAGGAGTGGAGATGGCAGATCCAAGTGCTCACAATCCTGCTCGGACCTGACCGGCTTGCTCCTCTGTTTTCCAAAGAGCCAGCCCTTGGGCAACAAAGTAGAAATGGAAATCGCGGACATGTTGGAAAAGAACACCTCCCTGCTGAAGTTCGGGTACCATTTCACTCAGCAAGGTCCCCGGCTCCGCGCATCCAACGCCATGATGAGCAACAACGACCTCGGTGAGTCAGGCGGGCTGTGAGCCTGCAGAAGGTCCCGCGGGCAATTCCCGGTGGGAGCAGGGCAGAACTGCTGGCTTGAAGGCTCCAGGGGATGAGCTTGAGTTCCAAACCACCTTCTGAAGGGCTCGGTGATGGCTTGTGCCCTGAGGAGGGAAGCAGCCTTCAGTGCTGTTGCCCAGGCGATGGGTTGTGCTCCTGGCCTGGAGGCACCGGGCAGCTCCAAATCCCAGGAGAGGCAGCCGTTTTGGCAGGAAGTCTTGCTGGGAGGGAGTGTGCGCTGCCAGCCTGCTTCGGTGCGGCACACAACGCAGCACGCGGGTTATGGGCTGCCAGACCTTGGTTCCTGCCAACTGCTTGTCTTCCTCCAGCTTCATTCCCTCCCACTGTAACCAGGAGAGGAAAAGTAGTGGAGTTGCACTTTGACAGCAGCGGGACTTGGCCCATCCCCTTTGGCTAAACAAGTGTATTTTGTACTCGGCGGTCCCAACCGCGTAGCCAGGCCGGGTACAACTGGGACAGCACAAGGCTCCATCGCAGCGGGCGATAAACCCAGGGGGAATAAGGAAAAGTTTGCAGATTGTCCTTTGTGTGCGTTAGGAAGAATCCCCTTTCCCAGGAGGGAAGAGTCTTTGGGGCAGACCCAGCAGCTGCCCCGACCCAGTGCTGCGCAGAGCCCTGCTGCGAGCTTGGGCTGGGGGCTCCCAGGGACACCCCCCGCCACCCAGACACACCTGGGAAGCACGGGTTAACAGGCAGGGTCTGAGGAGAGTCCAGTGGATAAATGCCAGCCGTGAAGGAACGGTGGAAAATTTGGAGCGCCTATGTTAATCTGCGCGCGGTTCACACAGACGGGGCGTCCTGCCCCGCCGTGAGCCAGCTTGGGCTTAAAAGCCGCAGCAAGCCAGACCGAGGTGGATGCCACGTGTAGACAGATGACAAATATGCTGTCTTTTAAAAATTAAAAACCCCATCCATTTGACTTCAGGCAGCGCCACGCTCCTAGGGATCACGGTCAAGGTATGTTCCGGTTCCGCAGGGACCACGCAGAGCACACGTGGCTCCCTGGCTCTTTGCTCTGCCCGTGGCTGCTTTCCCGGTCACTGGAGAGCGACACCAGGACAGGCTTGGCATTTTCTGTCCTCTGGCAGAGGGAGGTTCTTCATGACCCTGCGGTGCCTGTCATTCAAACGAATCAGCTGTAAGGTTTGAATCCGGTGGTTTAATTGTTCCTGGTGCCACAGGGAGGAATTCACAACTTCCCTTCCATGCAAGCCATGCCTTTTGCCTCTTTGACCATCAAGATCTGCATTTTTTGGTCTGACTTGGTTCTTGTTTGCAGCTCGTATTCATCGGTCTGGCGGCCTCTGGCAATAGTGTCTCAGCTCCGCACCCGGAGAATGTCCAAGTATAGATCCACGTTATCCTCCCCCGTCAGCAGCGCACTCCGCTTGTGCCCCGCGCCGGTGCTCCCCCCCACCCCCACGGCACCACGGCGTGGTGGCCCTGTAGCTGCTGTTCTCTGAGACGCTCTGTACGAACCACCTACGGAGGCTTTTACATTCCTCATGAGCTTTCTGCATCCTCCCTGTAACTTCCCGTTCCATCCTCGGGCACGTTTCTTGAAAAGCCCCGAGTGTAGCTGCCAGAGCCGTAACTCAAAAGGAAGTGCAGACAAGAGACTGCTCCGACCACGTTAACCGTGATCAGAGGGCTGGAAGGTAAAGGCTAAGATAAGAAAGAGAGAGAATTTTTTCATTTAAAAGGACAATTGGGAAAAACTGTGGCATCCGTCTCCTGCTGCTGCTCCATCCGTCGGCAGCAGGGGGTGCGTTGGCCAAGTCAGATGGCAAGGGCAAACTGTGAGTGGAACCGACTGCAGACTGAAAAAAGCCAACCCCATCCTGGGCTGGATCCAGAGCAGCGTGGCCAGGGGGGCGAGGGAGGGGATTCTGCCCCTCTGCTCCGCTCTGGGGAGACCCCCCTGCAGTTCTGCTCCAGCTCTGGGCCCCAACAGCAGAAGGACACGGAGCTGTTGGAGCGAGTCCAGAGGAGGCCCCGGAGATGCTCCGAGGGCTGGAGCCCCTCTGCCCTGGGGAC
>NW_010265295.1:6028-8709 GCF_000690775.1 Eurypyga helias
TGGAGCCTCCTCTTACCTTCCTTGCTTTTAAGCAGTGCGAGTCTGCGCCGGCTGCTTAAAGCAGGGATGCAGAAGCTGGCGGCATCCCGTTTCTTTCCTGGCATAAAGCGCGTCTCTCTGCTCCCTTCCACAGCAGGTGCCCCAAGCCTGCCATACACGTCTTCCCGCTGCCGCGACTGACTCCTCTTCCTCTTCTTTTTCAGTGAGGAAGAGAAGACTCGCAGAGTTGAACGGGCCTATTTTTCCCAAGTGCAGAACTGGTGTGTAGTTCCTGGCTACGGAGGTCATTCCCAGTGATCCGTGCTACACTGTGGAGACCTGAAGGCAATTAAGTGCCTTGATGACGGAGTGCTGGTGGTGCCTGGGTTCTGTTTTATGCACTAACAGATTAAATTAACGAGCCGCTGTAGTCACAGACTTTATCCCGTAGGGCTGTTGGTGTTTTCTGTGGCTGGGAAACCATCAAACCCTGTTTTCTGTGGCTGAAAACCACTCAAGCCAGCAACACCCTCCTGATCTCACGCCGTCTAAGCAAACCCCCGTGTCAAAGCGACTCTTCGTTAACCTGGGACCTAGTAACCCTTCTCTAAACCTGCTGCACCGGCTTTCAAACAGGTACAGCAGGGTGTGCCTGCGTGAAAGACACAGCTGTTCCACACAAGTTAGGCAAGTATTAAAAAAATACTTTATTTTCTTTCCAAATTGATCCCCAGTAACTACACTGCAGCAACCAGTTTAACAAGCAGTTCTGCTGCCCAGAAGCACGTCTGGTTCCAAAAACTGCCAAGTGTTTGCCCACATCTGCCGAGCCCCTTAGCTGGCGATGCCGTTCCAAACACATCCCGCGTCTCTTACAGGAAAAAATTGATTTCCACCCCCTGCTTAAATGGCACTTAAGGCCACCCATGATGAAACAGTCTCAAACCCCGAACTGTTCAGGGTGGGTTAACATCTGTCTGAAGAAACCAGTCACCTTCCGAGACGGGATGCAAATCCTAACCCTGTGGAGATGGCCCAACCAACCAGCACAGCAGGGCCCTCTCCTCTCACGTCCACTCCTGTCAGCTCTTGAACAAGGTGTGTGCCCAGACAGTGCCTGGAAACAAGTCAAATTCCCTCTCTCCGCTCCTTTGTCTAGACGGCCAGGTCCATTGATCAGATTCTGTTCTGCTGGGGGTTGTTTCTTTTGCCGCTGCCCCCAATGTCTGCGTAAGTGCAACAAGAACAGTTGCGTCCTAGGAAAGCCGTGAAGCGAAACCACCCCAGCGCTGCCCTGACACCACGCACAGTCTGACAGATCGGGACCTGCTTACCGGCCCCGTTCGCATTAGCCTGTGTCGGGTTAATGAAACGGCTTAATCTTTCCCTGCGTCCAGCGCCCGGTGCGAGAGCTGTTCAACAGGCACCCTTGGCCGTCTCTTTGTACACTCACATTCCTCCTTAAGTGCCTGTCCGGAAGCCCGTGACATCACCGTGAGCTCCTTCTCCTGACAAACAGGACAGCAAGCTGTAAGACCTTTGTTGCGACACCCTGGACACGTCAGGACAAGCTGCCGGCAGTGCTGGCTGGAACAAAGTTTATACTGGTCCCACAGCGTCCCACAGTACCTGCACGCTGGAGGGAGGAGGAAAGGAAAATGTTAACACCCACTTGCCCTTTCTGTCCCCCTTGCAGAGGCTTCTCCGTGGCACCAGGGGGCTGCAATCCCTCATTTAAGTGGCTGGCGACCGTCTTCCAGGGTTTGGATTCCTGCTTTAGCTTGATCTTCCAGAAAGTAGTGCATTCTTGAGCTTATTTTGACGTAAAAAACCCCTTACGACAGTTGTCACTCAGGACAAGGAAAAAAGTGCTCACTTTCCCTAGATTTAAAGATTCTTGTTGCCAAAAGAAGAAAGATGTATGGGTGGTAATTACACCAGTACGCAGGAACGTTGCCTGCTGGGGAAGGGGGTGCTATGGGAGTCCCTTCCACCTAAAAGCAATGGCTTGTGCAGTCGGGGTGTCACTGGCGGTCCCAGGGGAGTCCTTCCGCAACACCAGACAGGTTTTCACCCTCTGACTGACTGCTGGGGCCCAGTTCAGCCGTACCGCCGAGGAGGGGCCTACCTCAACCCTTCCCCCTGAAGCTCTGGCTGTGGTGCGTCCAGTTTCTCTGTTTCTGCACCAAGCCAGGCACCTTCAAGGTGTGTATGGTAGTTGCAAAGGAGGAATGGGAGGTATGCTCAGAGGAAAACCAGCACTGCTTCCTAGAAAAGGCTAGAGCCAAATTCTGTCTATCTGAACCTGGCAACTGAGAAGAAGGAAGCCTGATTTTTCATTGCCAGCCTCCGAAGAGCGCCCCCAGCCAGAAAACCAGACAACGTTCTTACCTTCAGCTGGAGGTCACTGAAATGCTCCGGGCTGCAGAAACTGGTGAAGTGTGAAAATAGCCAACTGCTGCAGAGCTTGGTGCCACCCCCCTCCCAGTGCCCAGCGGCCCACGCTGCTGCTCTGCGGGATTACCGGAGCCCAGGACAGCTGACAGCAGGACCATTTAATGCTTCGGTCACTGTTTAGTCACCCCCTTTTCCCTCATTTCTGTCTTGCGCGTTAAAGCTATGGAGTTGACGATCACCACGAAAAGGGACGGCACTAACAGATCGAAGCCAGCATGAGGAAGAACTACACAGGCCACTTGGGC
>NW_010265295.1:8766-9033 GCF_000690775.1 Eurypyga helias
GCGCTTATGTCACCTACCCTACCTGAGACGATGTCTGCATTGGAACAAATGGCGTAGCGATCGTCAAACACAAACAGCTTCCCCCTGTAGAATCCATCTGGAAACTCTTCCAGGTACTTGTGAATTCCACCTTTCAGCTGGTAAACCTCTCTGCAGGCAGCCTGTTTAAAGCACAGTAGAAAAGCTGAAGGAGCCAGCGGTGGACTGCCAGAGTTCCCAACGCAAACACCGGGAACGCCAGCAGTCAGCCAAAAGCGGCAGCTTCTG
>NW_010265295.1:9462-14868 GCF_000690775.1 Eurypyga helias
GTTTAAATCTCTAGAGAACATGTGAGTTTGCTGCTCCCTTGCTCCTTGAGGGAAGGATCCAGGAGAAGAGTGGGATGGAAAGTACCATTACAACAACACAGTGTGCTGGATTTAATTCCACAGCACTGGGAAAGCACTGACTGCCCCATTTCCACCACTCTGGGGTGCTCAAGCTGCGCAGTAATGACCACAGAGCTTGTGGAAACACTGCAGCATGTTCTCAAGCCCTCCTAAAAGCCCCCTGCAACGGGCACGGCAGAGTTACCTCTTCTCATCTCCCACCAGCTAACTGAGCAGGTTGTGCTTGGTAGGAATTTACCAGCCAAAGACAAGACAGCTGCCCTCGACACTGGTGCCCTCAGGATGACATCTCACCTTGCTCCGTAGGTAGGCCGAGCCCCGTTCACAGCGAATCCCCCCCGTGCAGTACATGAGGACACGCTTGTCTTTAAAAATCTCCAGGTTTTCATCGACGTAGCTGGGAAAATAGCTGAACTTCCTGATATCTGGGGCCAGACAGCCCTGGAAACGTCCCTGCAGTAACAACAGATGGTCACAAGCGTCTTACATGGGAAGATCTGTGCCTCCAACTAGAGGAAGGTTTGGGCCAGGACACTAAGCCTGCTGCAGCTGCTTTAGGCGGTTCCCTGGCTGCGTCCGTGCATCAAAATACCCGTTAAAGTCTGTAAGACGATTCCAGACACAGCATGTCTCCTCATCCAAACATAAGAGAGGGAGTTAAGGAGAATATAGCTGTCAGAGAGCCACAGCAGTGCAGGTGGATACGACAGCAGGATTCCCCTCCTCTTTCTGACACAGGGGACAAGGCGAGAATGCTGAAAAATATCCTTACAAATTATGCTGCTTTTACTTCAAACTACACGGTGTTCACTGCTAACGTTGTAGGAAGCACTCCTCTTCTTCCTGCCCCAAGCTGTACGAGCACTTGGGCAGGCAGGCTCTGTGCCGGGTGGCTGAGCAGGTCCTCTGCTGCTTGGGTGCAACATTTGCTACTAGAGTGAACTCTGCACATGCTACAGCCCATCTGGAACATGGAATCTTTCCTTCCAGTGAGGTTACACCCTCACCATGCTTCCCCCCAGCACCTGTAACACGCTGCAAGAAGCGGGGAAACAACACAACACTTACTATTTTACTTTCGTAGAAGTTCCTGCAGTCCAGCAGGATGGTATCGCTCTCTCCTTGGCTGGCCTGAGACAAATACTGTTCTACTTCTCTGTGAAATTCCTGAGGGGATAAATGGATTCCTTTAACAAAAAAAAAAAAAGAGAAAAGAAGAAAAAAAAAGTTAAAAAGAAAATAAAAGAAATACGTGAGAAGCAGAACTACAAAACAATCCAGATTCTCCTCAGATTTCCAAACAAAAATTCCCTGTGACAGTTCACAGACTTTTCATCCCAACTCCACCAGCCAAGTTTATCCATGTTTGGCTTCCTATTGGCAAATGACAGAAAACACAACACTGTTCCACGTGACAGAAGCAGCAGCAGTCGGGTGCCTGTCTCTGGTCTTTGTTACGTCCCCCTGGCAACTCTTACAGCTGTACAAGGGTGAAAAATGTTTCCCTTCCCTTTGGTCATCTTTCATTGTATTTGGAGGTTCAGAAGCATACAGAAATGCAGTTTCTTTCAATGAAACCCTTCTCTGTTGATAAAAACGGACAATTTCCGTAAGAATGTAATACTTTCAGTGCAACTTCAAGTTGCATGAAGTTTCTCAGCTTGCTCACAGCTTAGGACTCACAACCTACTGCAAAATTAAAAAACTCCCCCACCCAAACTTCATTTAAAAATAACCCTGCAAGCAACCTGCCAGAGTAATGGGAACCACCTCCATAAAATGCGGTAAAATAAGGGGAAGAAGGGGGGGGGGGAGAGGGGGGGGGGACCATCCATCCCACAAACTGCCATAAAATGGGGAAAAAATAATCCTCTGCCAAAGCCACAAAAAGACGCTGTAGAAATTTACCACCAGCAAAACCTCTTGGTGGGGAAAAAAACCAAAATAGTGCTATTTTCAGTGCTCCTGCTTACCACCTACGTAAGTGTCCTCGAGGCAGGCGCGCAGCCAGTGGCACCCTACGGGGCGTAATCCCTGCTAAGCGGCTACAGGCAGCGGGAAACAGATGTGTCGGGGAGAGGATAAAGCTGCTCTGCTGCGGCCTGAGAGGCAGGAGCGGGGCTGTTAACTCCACGCCAGTAAAGCCACGCCAGCAGTCCCGAGCACAGGTTTACTCAGCTGCAAGCTTCAGTGGTGTGGTGGAATTGCCCAAACAAAAGCTCTCAGCATCCACCGCAGCAGAATCCGCTGGAGCCGTAAGAAAACTCCACGGGAAGCTCTTCCCACCATGCTTAGTTCCTACTGCAAGCTATCCGCACTGGAGGTCTTCACATGGCATCATTTCTGAGCAGTCTCAAGCCCTTACGGAGTACTTAGAACAAATATAAAGAATTCATGCTCCGAAGTGTCGTTCCCAACCCTCGTACACAGCAGGCGTCCAACGACTTCCTCCTGGCTGAATCCCTGCCCCAGAACAAGGTAACTTGGTCATCTGAACCGTAACTGTTTCCCACAGATCAGAAACGTAATTCTAAAGCTTTTTTGAGGCAGCTAAACATTTAGCAAACCAAAACCCAGGCCAGCAGACTGCCTGCAGCAGCAACTTTTGACTGCTAGTAAATCACTTCCCGTACCTAATTCTCCCGTGTCCTGGCCACTGTGCAGAAGGAGATGTTTTTGATGAAGGTACTTCATTTGATGAGGAGGCTTTATTTTTCATAAACTCAACTTACCCGTTTCTTTGTAAGACACCGTTGCTGGATCAATGCCCATAGGTACAATTTCTTTGAATACTCCAACTCGAAGGTCTGGGAAACAGTGAGCTCCTCCGGCACTGCTCTAGGAAGTTGAAGACAGAAAGAACCCACCACCATCTGCCAGGAGTCAAGGTCACAACTGCCCACTCACTGCCCTTCCTACCGCTCGCTAGCGCACGGAAGCGTCTTGGCGGCAGAGGGAAAGAAACGTCTCTCCCGCTGAAATCCACACTAAACCCTGAGGTTTGGGCCTACTGTGATGTGGCAGACGGGTGTCGTAGGCCCAGCGACTGGTGCAGCTGCGGCAGGCACCATCTGGCGTGAGGTGCGGAGTCACCGAGGACTGGGAAAGGGAACGCATCTTAGAAACGATGCCACTAGCACCCCTGTGAGAAGGCCACGGCCCTGACAGGAATATGAAGTAACTTCCTCCAGCAATGGATCCCCGCCGTTCTCTTCAGCCCCTCCGACACCTGACACAAGCATAGCCAGGCCTGCAGTCGCGTGTGCGACGGGAACGGCACGGGTGCGAGATACACAGGAGGTCAGCCAGGCTCGAGACTCGTTAACAGTGGGGTCTGACACTGCCCCCTCCCAGCTCAAGTGCAGGATTTCCCCTTTGGAGGCCTAGGCAAGCCCAACGGGGGCAAGGTACTCCCGCTGCAGGCGACAGGACGGGATAATTTCTGCGGGGCTGAGCCTCAAGCGTGGCCCAGGCACTGCTGAGCACATGAACACCCACACGCAAGGGCAGTGCTGTGCAGCACCGTCCCCGCTACCGCAGAAACCAGTCTGCAGCAACTGCGGCGGCCACAGAGTATTTTGATAGCCCTGGGTGCAATTTTTACT
The DNA here is from genome assembly GCF_000690775.1 of Eurypyga helias. Classification (NCBI taxonomy): domain Eukaryota; kingdom Metazoa; phylum Chordata; class Aves; order Eurypygiformes; family Eurypygidae; genus Eurypyga; species Eurypyga helias. The sequence goes on from NW_010265295.1 coordinate 13,149, forward strand.
CCCTTACGCCCATGTCTTCATGGCACAGGGACCTGCAACCTCCATTTCCTTTGCTACACAGCGTGCGTGGGAACCAGGAGACAGACAACACCGTTGTGTACTAATGCGTGAACGCTGATGCCCAGGGAGATCACGCGGGGTTGGAGCTTTGGGCACGGTCAAGGTGACATCCCATCCCTGTTCTGTTGCTGCATCTACACATGGCTGTAACTAACAGGTCACATTTGCTCCCGAAATTCAGCCAAGCACAACAGTTCAAAGGCTGAGACTGAATCAGCCCTGCAGCTCTACACAGGATTTGAGTTCCACGCGTTTCACTAATGCCTCCAATCTAGTTATTTCTGGGGAAAAAAATAGTGCTCCCTGCAAATAAAACTGTGTGGAAAAGAAAAAATGCTGTAAAAGCAGCAGCTTTCCTTCCTCACAGAAAAACCAGGACCTGCGGTGCTGGGGCAGCAAAGTCTACCAGAATGGCAGCCAGTGGCAGCTGCTACCGCCATCCCCATCTGAAGACGGCCATCGGCACAAATGCTGCGGCTCGGGCAGAGGCTGGCACTTCCCCCTCCCTCCAGTCAGGAGTAGGGAGAAACGCCTTGATTCTGCCTGTTTCCTCTAAAGACACCCGGTTCATGGAGCTGGCGGTGCACCTACACGGACACCAACGGCAGGAAGCTACCCAGCAGGCTCCTAGGCGAGGATCTCAGCGTGGGGTGAAGAGCGTGGGAAGGGTTTGCCCGGGTACCCAGTGATGGCTTGGTTCTGGCAGGCAGGTGGGAGTACGTGCTTGCTGAAGCACGGTGGGGTGAAGCACACGCCTTCCTTCTCCTGCGTGGGGGGCTTTGCAGCCGCACCCACAGCGGCCAAAGCTGGCAGCAGCTGCTACCGCTGCTGGTGAGAACTGGCACAGACACCTGAACAAGGTGAGGGTGGGAACCTGCGACAGATCGGTGCTGGGAGAGCAGACCTGCCGGAGCAGAAGGAATACTAGCAAGGAGCAGTGTGCTTAGTTCTCCAAAATTACATGTCCTGCATTAACAATTTCTAGGCAGAAGTCAGTTTTTCATACCTTGAAATCCTCCTGACACAAAACGTCTTTGAACAGAGGCTGGGAAAGCATAACTTCAACGTAGAGCTTGGTAGCTGCTGTGCTTCCTCCAACTGTCCCATTAATCCCCTCTGAAGCAACTCGTATCTGGAAGGAAGAGGGTGAGTCTGGGCTAAGGCTTAGTAACAGCAGAAACAGATCACAGTGGGACTAGCAGAGTGTGACGGGGTGACAGAAGGCACAGAGGTGTGTCCAGGAAAGGGACTACTGAGGAAGGAAGGAAGGAAGGGAAAGATGGTTGTACTGAAGTTGAACCTAGAGACGTCAGCAAATAAAATAGGAATAAAAACCCAGGGATCACTTTTGAGCCATTTCAAAAGAATGGCACCAAGACAGTCAGAAAAGTGCAATTATCCTGGTTCTGACCCAGCTAAACAATGACACTAATGACACTAACGATACTAACAATACTGGTATTACCACTAAGCATATGTGATGAGAAGAATGGAAACGAAACCAGGGATACAGCTGCTCACCACCGGCCCACCAACGCCCAGCCAGTCCCCGAGCAGTGGGACCCAGAGCCCCAGCGAGACGCCCCCAGCCAGCGCAGCACGTGATGGCATGAAACGCCAACAGAGGTCAGCTTGGGTCGGCTGTCCGGGCTGCGCCCCC
>NW_010265295.1:14954-16996 GCF_000690775.1 Eurypyga helias
GTGTGCGCCCAGCCTCCTCCGCAGCACACCCCAAACACCGCCCCGTCCCAGCTGCTGGGGGGGAGGGGGGAACCAACGCTGTCCCAGCACAGCAACAGAGTGATAACTGCTAACAGGCCAACCCTGCAGCCAGCACCAACACGTGCCGTGGAAGTCCGCCTCAGGAGGAACAATGGGATTGTGCCAGGGGACTCACACAGATAAAAGGAAAACGTCAATATGCATAATATTGCACATAATCTTAAATTTCAGCGTGAGTCGTTTTATCTCCAGCACCTGATAAATGAACAAAAGCTCTGAAATGCTTAAAAAAATGACCGAATTCACGGGTCAAGGCAAAAAAGCAACTGGTTAAGAAGGCAAACGCTATACCTGTCCTGAGAGAGAGAAAACAAGAATTAAGTAAATAACAACCACCAGACAAGACAGCTGAGCAAAACTAGAAGCGAATGTGTCAGGACATTTTACCCCCAGACCTGTGCCGGTGTAGAAGAGAGGTGGTGTCTACTGTTGGCAGAGAAAAAGGAGCTACTTAGGAAGATCAGTCAAAGATGAAGGTCTCCTGCTCTGAGCAGCCCTCTGGAAAACCCCTTCTCCCCACATACAGCGGAAGAACATGAGCTTCATCTGGCTAAAAGGCACCCAGGCTCAAGGGGCCAGCTAGACGAGCCAGCTCACCTCCTTGGTCTCCTCTGCCAAGAGTGAAAAGCCCAAAAACCCCATGCAGGAACGAGGACTGCTCTCCCACGGTGTGGTCTGAGGTGTCAGCTGCATTCCCAACGGTACGGATTAGGGCTTGGTGTAGCGATTCTGGCCGGGAGATGACTGTGCGTTGAGGAGCTCGTGACACACGTAACCGTTAACAGCAGCAAGCCCAGCGCCATGCTGCACCCCCAGCCCGGCCTTCAGGCCATGCCGTGCTGCACACATCCTTCAGCCACAGGACAAACCCAGCAGGACAACCCCAACAGGCACGTGCACGCAGCTCCCTGTCCACACCAGGACATCCACCTCCGTGTCCCTGCCGTTAGCTAAAAGCACATCAACGAGTTCTTGTGTGACATCTTTTCTGTTTGACAGCGGGAGTGATGAAAAGGCTGGTTTTCCTGTAAAACACCCCAACGTGCAGCAGTTCCGTGAGGAAAATGAGGTAATCCTGCAAGGACAGGTCTGCACAGCGCGCTGCGCAGGGATCAGAGGCTCGCTCAGCACGGCACAGCTCGGAGCTCCCAGCGTCCAAAGGGATGTAAGACTACCTGTATTGTTTGCTTGGTCCTTATAGTGGGAGCTCTTAAACAGCATTTTAATTTATGCTTTACAGAGTCTGTTTGCCTTTAATGGGACCGTGACAGACTAGCACCTTCTGGTGCAAAACACTTTGTTCTGCACGTGTACCCTCCATCCTGCACTAAGCAGAGATGATGGCTTTTTGTTCAGAATACCACCATTTCCTAAAACCTTACCTTGCCAGTGAGGTGCAGATGCTGGCAGAGCGCCTTCTGCCACGCACAGAGTTTCTGGGGATCCTTCACCTCACAGTAACAGTAATACAGAAGTACTTCTCCCACCTTGCTGTCCACGGCGTGGCCAAGAGGAACAAAAAGGAAAAGGATGTTAGAGTTAAAAGCACAGAAATACACTGTTAGAAGCAATCATTCAAAAAGCAGACCATTTTTTTCTGGCAGATACGAGGAGAAAACCAAAGTAAAGGCAACTTTGGAGGGATTAGCGCTGCTGGGTTTGATTTATTTCAAAGAGAAAGAATCTGACCTAAAAACCCCTCCCACGTTGTATTCTCCAGGCTGGTCACAGAACGAGCTCATCTGTACTGCACGGGACACCTCTGCCAGCAGCCTACCCTGTGCTCTACGCACGTCTCCCACAGCACGCAGGACTGCTGCCTCCTGTGCACACCAGCGTCCCCTTGCACGCTTAATTCGACAAACGTGCTGTCATGGTTTAACCTGGCTGGCCATGAGGCACCACACAGCCCCTCACTCACCTCCCCCCTCCTCCAGTGCAGGAGGAGAACCAGAGGAAAA
>NW_010265295.1:17095-17422 GCF_000690775.1 Eurypyga helias
TACAACTGCTCACCACCCGCTGACCAACACACAGCCGGGTCCTGAGTAACGAGAGTCAGAGCTGGAGCCTGAGAGCCGGAGCCCGAGAGCGATGGCATCTGAGTCCGAGCCACTCCAGGAGCAGCAGCACGGCCGGGAAAGCCAACCCACCCCCAGCTCACTAACGAACGTGCCAGCACAGGAGTGAGGGAAGGAGTTAAGGAGTGAACAGAAAGGTTCTGGCCCCCCAGGCCCCTTCCCACCTATGTCCGGTGCATGCTGTGCTATGGGATGCAATCCTCCCTCGGTCAGTGGGGGTCGGCTGTCTGAGCTGTGTGTGAACCCCCC
>NW_010265295.1:17664-17865 GCF_000690775.1 Eurypyga helias
AGTGATCCTGCGCCCCTACATGCGGAGCAGCAAAAGCCGAACTCTCATCGTCGGAAACATTTCTGTGAACCTACTTGTTCACAACCAACAAGCCCTTAAGGCAATACAACAAGCAAAGAAAAGGGACCTGTGCAGAGCACACACAGCTGTTCTCTCTTCTGTTACCTTACTTACACAATCATGGAATCCCAGAGTGGTTTG
>NW_010265296.1:0-2742 GCF_000690775.1 Eurypyga helias
CAGCCAGTCTCAGCAGCGGGATAAATGACCGGAGGCCCTGGCGGAAGCATGCGGAGAAGAGCAAACACCTCGAGGTGCTCAGGGGGCACCCCAAAGCCAGAAGAGTGTGGGCAAGCGCCCGGGATGCTGCGGTGGGAGAGGGCTTTGATACGGCTTTGAAGCCCCTGCAGTCACCTCCCTGGCCATAAATCGCTGTGTGGTGTGAATCCTCCCAGTGGCACTGGCATCAGCGGCGCTCCGACCTCTTCCCCACCGTACCCCAACGCCTGGTTTTGGCTGCTCACCAGTTACCCCAGGGGAAGTGCCCAGCGTGACCCATGGCCATGTCTCCCCCCACTCTTCTGCAGAGTCTGATCCCGGTGCCGCTCCAACCCACGCCGGCTCAGCGTGGCACGGGCGCTGGCAGGCTGCAGAACAGGGCTGCAGCCGTTGCCTGCGGAGCGCAAGCCCGGCTCGTTCAGATTTACACTGGCACGCGTGTAAGCGATACTGTTCATTACTGTGATGCATGGTTAATAGTTATCTCGCTGTTTATTATCATGATGAATAACTGAAGAGTCGTAATTCTGTATACACAACTGTTTCAGCTAAACGCTCGCTGGAGAACGCTGGGGAGACGCTCGGCTGACAACTGGGTTTACAGCGCGTATTCCTGTAGCTCAGTTCACAATAACAAACAGATTTCCACAGACCGTACTGTTTTCTAACACGGTGTTTCTGGAAACCTCCCAGAGCGGCTTTATGGTGACTTCATCCCACCTTCCAGCGCGGTGCACGAGACGGGACGGGGTGATGTGACCTCTGCAAGGACGGACCCGTGCGGGAGCTGCCTTTGCTAGGGGGGACGGTGGGACGCTGACGCCGCGCGGGCAGAGCTGGTCCCGACGAGCTGAGCAGCGCTGGGCAGCACATGTGATGCTGTGCAGGGTGCAACGTGACCTCCAGCAACGCCTCGTGGTCCAAAACACTGGGAATCGTCCCTCCCAGCACTGAGAGGCAGAGCTTTCCTGGTCCAGCAAGACCCAGAGGCAGCTGAAGGACATGCCGCATCCCAGGCATCTGGCAGCTTCGGCAGGCTCTGTAACCACCTGGAAACCCAGCCTGCACGCACCCCACCATCCCAGGGGACCGAAAGGACCTTCTTTTGTCCCCCACGTCTGCAGGAGGGCAGGTCCCCAGCAGCACGTGGCGCTGTGCCGATGCCCACCGCAGCAGCTCGTGCACCTTCACCAGCACCAGTGCCCTGGGAGAGGGAGATGCTGCTGCTCCGAAAAGGGACCAGTGGGAGCCTGGGAGTACCGGTGCCACCTCCATCAGCAGCTCCCGCAGGAGGGGTGGTTGGCAGGCTGTGAGAGTGGAGGACGGAGGAGCGTGGGGGCTGAAGCATTTAAAGACGTGCTGGATCTTCCTTGCTGAGCTCTGGCCGCCTTCTCGGAGCTCCTCTCCCGCTCGGGAGGGAGGAGAAGGGAGGCTGAAGCACCCAAAAGGTTTGCTGCATTTTTCTCTCCCGGCTCGCTTGCTTGCTACAACCCAGACCCAGCTGACACCGTGCTCTGCTCCCGCTTTCCCCCACTTAGCTGGGCCGGGAGCAAGGAGCAGTCAGCCCTTTCGCCATCCCGGCTCGGAGCCAGCGCCCACCCTGGGGCTGCTCATCGCCCCCTTCGGCAGCGAGGCCGGGAGCCCCGTTCCGCTGGACAAAGCTCCTGGAGAAGCGACTAATGGTTTCTGCTGGAGCAACGGTTACCTTCGCGGGGCTTTGTCCCAGTTCCCGGCACAGGCTCGGTGATGTCCGCAGGGCTGGAGTGGGACAGTGGCCAGGTCCTCCCTCGGAGGTGGGAAGAACCCTGTGCTGTGGAAAACGTCTCCAATGACGCAAATCACAAGCCGGGCTCGCGGAGAGCCGCTGCTTTGTCACAGGCACCTGAGGTTTGCAAGTCAGTTATTGCTCAACCTGCCCCAGATAACAGCCCCTCGCGTGGCAGGGCTGGGAAGGAGAATTTGCTGCCCCGGCTGCTGGGAAACGGAGCCGAAAAGCCTTTCGTTCCTTCTGGGGTTTCTGCACGTCTCTTAGCTCTGGCTGAATTTTGGACTAGGATCAACTGCTCGGGAAGGGCTCGCTGGGCGCACCCCTCGCCCGCTCCTCCAGCTGCAGAGATGTGCTCTGCCCCGATGGCTGCCGGCGTAATTCCCAAACTTTTCTGACTGGTGTGCACCGGCACGGCACTGGTGGGGAATCCTGTGGCATGTGCCATGGGGGAATCCTGTGGCACGCGCCGGTGGGGAATCCTGCAGCACAGCACCAGTAAGGAATCCTGTGGCACACTCCAGTGGATCCCCCCAGCCCGCAGCCCCTGCGCTGGCTCCTGTCCACTGCTGTCGAATGAACCTGCCCAGCTTCTCCGAGGGCAAAAACCCAGGAGAAGCACCCGGCATTCTCGCAGATGAGTGGGGTGAAGATGGAGGCCGGTGCAGAGCCAGCACAGGGCTGGCAGCTCCAGGACCTTGGCAGGGGATGCTCCGCGTGGGCCAGTGGCGAGCTCGGCACCGAGCCAGAGGATGGGCAGTGGGCACAGGAGCCCCTCCGGCCCCCGGCCTTTTGTTGCTCCAGGTTGCACCCCACATTGCACGCAGACACCCCTCTGCTTGCACCCCAACACGGCGCAGCGATGGGCTTTTGGGGAGCGGGGCCAGTTTTCTCCATGGTGCGAGCACGGGGCGGAGTACCAGGGATGCTGTTGGCAT
>NW_010265296.1:2910-3138 GCF_000690775.1 Eurypyga helias
CTGCTGTCAGCGCCCCCTGACACTCCCCATAATGGCCAGATGGATGAGACTCTGAAAGTAGGGCCCGGCGCGTTTTCAACTCTATTTTGGGTGAAAACACTTCTTGAAAGATCTTGAAAGGAGCTGGCAGTTTAGTAGTTCAAATGATTAATGAGCACTGGCTCTGCCGGGTGGATTTCTCGCGCCGTGCCAGCAGCTGGGCTGCTCCAGCGGGCCAAGACACGCTGC
>NW_010265297.1:0-5337 GCF_000690775.1 Eurypyga helias
CCTGCGCCCCGCAGCCTCTCTGCTCCCAGCCGGGGCTCCGCCAGCGGCCTCAGCCGGGCCGGCCCTGACCCACCGACTCGTGACAAAGTCGGTTTGGGGAAGGCTGCGCCTGCCCTATGGAATGTCCTTCCAGGTAACTGAATCGAGGCACTGCTCGACTTCTTAGCTGGATAACCCGTGTCCAACTTCCTCCTGGAGAAGCCGAGTTGGTTTTACTTCATTACACTAACCCTTGTCAAAACAGACTTCAGCACGTTAAGCTTCCCCTGCTTTATCATCAACTATTCAACATCAAACAACAACGTTACCAGATCCCTGCCGGGAATGTATAAACATGGAACAGCAGCCTGAAGGAGGCTAGGTCAACACCAACACAGAGAAGGAACACCAACACAGAGAAGGGAAATAAGCAGGAAAACAGGTGAAGGCTGACTGGCATTACAGTGTTTTTCAACAGCTTCCAAAGTTTTTCACCTCACAGCATCCCTGGGGTTGTTTCACAGGGGACAGCCCTCAAGACAAGCTGAAGCAAGAGTATGACCTCTGTTGCTCCACAGGCTAGAAACAGGCCCGGCTGAAGTTGGGGCTTCCACAGATCCTCCCATCCCTATTATCTCCTTACTCCACAAAACTGCTCAGCCATCGAGAGGTAAATGCCGAACTACCGGCTGTGGAAGTCTGGCTTCAGTTTCTGCTAAATGTATCGCACAGGTCTTGTGGGAGGAGGAAGGGGGAATGCAGGAAAGCAGGACCTGAGAAGGGATGAAGGACTGAACAAGGTACAAGAGGTCAGACAGGAAAACAGGCACATCCTTCATTTCAAATCCACACACAGCCCCCCTTCTCCCAATAGGAAAAAAAAGTATTTTAAGACAGCTTCCAGGCCCTTTATGTACTCATTTCAGATTTATGAATGGAAATAAACATCCAAATACCTTTCAACTGCTAAGGACAGATCTGCGGCTGGACAGGCTACTGTCACTCACGTCCCATGCTGAGACCGAGCGCTAGAAGGTTCCATCAGCAGCTCAGCAACGGCAGACGAGCCCAGCGCAGCCACGGTGCAGTCACGACAGCTGTAACCCGTGAAACTCCGACGGGTACCCAATTGCTACAGCAGCTTAGCAAAGCTTATCTCCTCCGTCGTGGGAAGTGTGTTGTGAACCATGCTTCGCACATTTGACATGCCAAACCCTTTGATGAAACACCAAGAAGAGCTTATTATATTTCCTCAACAAAAATGAATATGAATTTTACACTCTTGTGGTTTAATATTAAATGTAAACCAGTTCCCAAACCTAGTGCTTTATTACAGGTACTTTTAATACATTTTAGCAGTGTTAAGACAGTTAATAAACAAGTTAACCTTCCTACAGAGAATTTAATTGTTGTGGTATTTTTAATGAAAATAACTGAAACTGGCCATAAAATTTAATTCTCTTGAATTTCTTTTTAAAATCCTGTTTTAATACTACTCTGTTGGTGAAGATTTCCACAAGCTGTTAACAAAACATCAAAACCCTGAAGTGAAAAAAAAATCCCTAAGAGATTTAGGTGACAAAAGTGTGAACTTCATGCAAATAACAATTAAAGCTCTTCCTTCACACCAGCGTTCCTCACTGCTTCGTCCTTTCCACGCCCTTTTCTTCTCTCCAGCTTTTTCTTAAACCGTTGCTCAAGGTGTTTTTCTTCTGCAGCCCTTTCTCTCTCCTGCTCTTCCTCCATCTGCTTTACGCTCATTTCCTTTTCAGGCCCCTAATACTGAGATTTCATTTTGATGCACCAATAGGTTCTTGATCCGATTAGACAGGGGATTTTTAAAATGGGGTAATAAAGAAGCAAAACAGACACAAAAATTTCGTGTTACCTTTGTTTCTCCCCATGTTTGATCTCCAAAGTCTTCTGCATAAACCTCATCATCTGTTATCAAGAAGTTGTCAAAAACTGTGACAGCTCGCACCTTTGATAGACCAGGGAAAAAAAACAAACCCCAAGGATGCCTCTTTGTCTTCTTAAGAGAGTTTTTTTGTTTGTTTGTTTGTGTTTTAAACAGCATATGATTTTGGTCAATTCAATTAGATTTTTGAAGAATTGGATGAAGAATTCTCTCTTTTTGGACAGCTGTTTTCAAGAATCTAAAGAACTTGCTTTAACTTGAGGCATTTCACTGCTCTTTAAGATGTTTTAAGTCCCATCACTGGCTAGGTCAAGAAACCTGAGGTAGAGGAAGACATCGGGGACACCCCAGAATGCAGTTTTCTCCCCATTCATCTTCAGGTAAGTCAGGAGTAACTGAGCTGCCTGAAGACTCAGTTACACACCTGAGGTCAGAGGGAGCAATTCATACTTTACAATCCTTATGCAAATTAGTTTAGGCCCCTCACTCACCTGCAGATGATTATCATCCAAACTACAACTGCAACAGCAGATCAGTGCCTCTTACAGGTTTTTCAGTACTATTCATACATTTAAATCAGAGCAAGTCAAAAGACACAGCCCCTAAGATCCTCAAACAACACAAAGTGTTTCTGTGCCAAGGGTAAACGACACAGAAACATATATATTCCGTGACAGAAAAGTTCCCTATGTTCCAGTAAAGGCAGCTCACCTGCCAGATATCTAGTCCGATGAGGCTGATATTTTCATAGCTGTAGATACTGAAGTCTGGCAAGTAATGTGGATTGTCAATCTGTGGATGAGGCCACACTCCTCTATAATTTGGGTTATCGATCTGCCTTGGTTTCCATTCCCCCTAGGATAAACCACATGTTCAGAATACAGTAAGGCAAAGAAAAACTGCTTAAAGTGTTATCCATAACCGAGATTATGAGATTATTTATACTCTGTATAGAGGATTCTTGACCATAGGATAATGCCATTCTCCATTCACACCATCATCCCAATCTTCAGGTTTCTCAGCACTAGTGTCCATAATGTATTCAGGTTCATCCCAATCCTTTAAGAATACACAGAAAGATTAAGGAAGCAAAACCAGTGCAGAGCTCAATGTATCAAACACATATTCAATAGAACAGAAATAATCCAGTAATGCAGAATAAGGAGAGCAAATTACCTCAGATTTGAGGTCATCTGGATCGTCAATTTGGATTCGATCATCCCAGTCAGCGGGTTTCCTCACTGTTGGATCATTAATTTTCCTTGGTGGCAAAAAGTCTAAATCATCTTCTAAGTTGCCAGATGCAACCACTTCGTTATCAATTTTTACTTTGTAAGTCTGATCTGGCTTTAGAATGAAAGTATATAGATGTGTATATCCATTAACCTGCATTTTAAAGAGGGCAGGTAAATGGGTTTTTTTAAGAACCTTAAATATAGCTCTTTGGAACTGCCTCACACCAGAGTTATAATCCTAATTTCTAATGGCTTTTTCATAAGCAGGAGAAAGAAAAAATAATTGCCAAAGTCTCCGAGAGGGGGAAAAGTAAAAGTAATGGGTTTTCACATATATTTTCCATCCCTCCCATCTGGGTCTCTGAAGAAAACTGAATGGTTGCAAGAAAACAGCCTAAATTTGACTGGGAAGAGAAAGTTTCACAAGATTAAAAACAGTATCAGATAATGATTTTGGTCAATACCAAATACAAGTTACTTGTATCCCAAATAGCTGCAGCAGAGACACAGAAAAGGCTTACTACATCAGTCAAAAGCAAAAATAATGAGAATGTAGCCAGGACCTTGCATCACATCACAAACCCGCGCTCTCACCAGGCAAAGTGGAATCAAATTTACAATTAAGAAACACAGTACCGTACACCCCCTTGTGTCATCCGGTATCGGTATCAGGTATTAGGAATGCAATTATTACATTGCAAAGGTTTCACAAACTAAGAAATATGTTAAGTCCCCAAATTAACGTGACTTTTAAGGTATGATTAAAAGTAGAACTTCTCAAAGGTGTTACATGTACAGAATCGCTGTCTGGGGTTTTTTTAATTCCTAACATCCCTGTAACTTGTTTGTTTTAAAGTTTATGTATCTTTGAAACACGTATTACCTTGCATCTGATCAGTTTCTTGATTGGACGGGGTTTATTCTTGTAATTTAAAATAACATGGACTTTCTTTGTCTCAGATCCACAAATATCTGGCCCTAAAGAGATTATATGATTGTATCCTTAACTTCTTTGCAGAAAAATACAGGTTGTTTCCCTTTTCCTTCTAATGCTGCTAGACATCACTCCCATTCCACGTATTTTGAGGTATGCCATTCCATTTTCAATGGATGACATGACTTCTACTCTTAAGTCTCTCAATCTACCTTAGAATTAGATTTTGCATAGTTTGGGGTTTAGTTCTGTTGCAGAACTAAAGGCAGAAAACAAAACTGCAGAAAAAAATAAAAATTAGCTATGGCACAAGCTGAGTAACTTTGTATCAGCTGCATAATGACAAATTTCACTTTGACATGTAAGTGCACAAATTTCACCAGGTCACCGGAAACCCTACAGACAGGTATGTAAGGGCAGACAGTGGCCTACAGCATGTTCAGCTAAAGGCCTTAAAAAAATAAATCCTGCTGAAAAAATATTCTAGGCTCACTGTAATAGTTTTTAGTTATGGCCTTCAATCAGCTCAGAATGTTTGCATAAATATGTATTTTGCTAATACAGATTTAGAGATCTCTCAAGCACGGAAGAGCTAACTCCTTACAACACAACATCCTTACTTTTTTAAGACAGACTCCTTTACGATTTTTCCACAACCATCTTTGAAGAATTACACACCAGCAGTAACAGTATTTTAGTAATGAAGAAATAACTATAAACTCACCAAACGTGATGTAATAACATGACTCTCCACTTAGGTTCTTCTGGTCCAAGTCTGAGGCAAAAATCTTAACATAGCCCCCACCGCAATCTATTTTCTGCTCATGTTTCACAGTGTACTGAATGACCAGAGTCTTCCCTTTGTTACTGAAGGGTTTAAATCGTGAGGAAATAGCATAAAATTTAGAATTTTCTCTAGTCTGTAGACCTGCAAAGGCATTAGCTGAATATTCAACTTACACTTCTCTCCATTTGCAAAGAAAGAACGTTTTTATTGCTATTCACCGCATGTCCATAAAGGCAAATCCCCAACTCATGAGATGCTTCCCGTCGCCTGTGTTTAACGAAACCCACGTACCTTTATCTCGCTCTGGATCTCCATAAAACTTCCCCGCGGAGAGTTTAAACTTCCCCAGGTCTGCCTTGTACTCAGAATGCATCCACCTCTTCTGCCAGCTGGCTGTCCCGCCAGAGCAGCACCAGCAACAGCAGCGAGCGGGCTCAGTAAGCAGGGCACGGCGAGCGGGGCGCCCTCCCGGCCCGCTCACACC
>NW_010265298.1:0-6037 GCF_000690775.1 Eurypyga helias
CATTCTGTGATTCTATGATTGTCTGGTTTTAACTTCCTTCTAGGCCTGAAATATAATAAAAATAGGAAAAAATTTGGACTCCAAACTATAAAGAACCTAATATGGTACCCATACTCAAAAAGAAAACAGAAAATTAAACAGAAGTTAGGAATTTAAGTGTTGCTTCTGTAGCTAAGGTCTCTCTTATAGGAAAGGTGAACAAAACAGATACAGACTAACTAGAAAACTGGTGTGAATTTATAAAGGGAAACTGTGGTTTATGAGCTTGATGGAAATCACTGAATAATAATGTACATTGACAGCAGTGACACTGACAAGTTTGCTTAAATTTCAGAAGATCTCTGGCTACAATGTCTCCTACAAGACTGTTACACATGGTTAACAAGTGCTCTATGCCTTTGATATGATAAAAATAAAATTTAAAAAAAAATTGTCTGCATAATTCTGTTAGACAGTGAGAGGAGTAACCAACTCTGAGGTACATTTAAAGAAGGGATAATGAGGGAAAGCAATTTACACCTTTTTCACAAGGTTTGATGTTGCAGGAGCATCTAGTCTGTTTCTTCTAAAGCAGGAGTCCACAGATGACTCTAAATTATGCCAGAGAATTAACCTAGTTGAAAATGCTCCAGCAAAAAGTCAGGAGTGGTCCTCTCTCAGCTGATTGAATGTTTTTTCTCCTTCACATACAGAGGAAAACAATGAGGCTCATCACCTGCCCTGGGGACTACCTGCAGTGGTGTGACAGTGACAAAACAGCTCTTTTGTCCTTCCATTTCACAGCCACACTGATCTATCTTTGGCGACAGCGGAGAATTTGGATCACAGATGTATCATTTTGAAGCATAAGTAGCATTACAAAAGTTATTATTAATTTTGAAACCAGGGTTTTCTCCTGCCCTGTAGAGTCAAAATGTCTTGTCATCCAAATGGAGAGCTCAAAGCAATACTGGGTGTTCAAAAACAAAAGGGGAAACAAGCCAGGAGAAAGACTGCCTTCATTAGCATAACAGCCCTATTTTACAAGTATCTGTCCTGAATTAATTTCCCAAGGTGTGCATGCTTTAAACCTTACAATTATGTACACTATTTCTTGAATTTAACTATTGGATGGCACTCCTTAAGTGTGTGTGTTTTAGTTTAATTCTCCTGACAAGTCACTTCTCCCTGAAGTTCTGATGACGTGTTCACCATATTCTGTCCAAAATATAACCTAATGTTGCTAACTGGTATTAAAATAAAATATTTTGAAGACAAACACTACCAATTTTGGTTGCACTGATCAATGAATTCAGTTTATAAAATTCTGGGGGCACTTTCTTGATGTAGAAGCTATATAAATGTAAATCACTTTAATCATTTCTGCTACAATATGAGCATTCCACAGTGCTCATAATACACATTTCAGAATTTTTTGGGTGTTATTTTCGACTTTCTTCAGCAAGTCTTTCCTAGTTTAACCTCAGGGTCATAGTCTATCAAGCAGATGTGATGAAAGTACCTGATAACTTTCACCAAATCGTTTGCAAGATATTTTTCATTCATATTCAAGTCACAAATTGTTTTCATTTTCCAAGTATTTATTCATTTCTTAATATCACACATAGATTCATTCTTTGGTTTCCATTTGCTAGAAGAAACTCATATTTTAAATGCATTAATTCTACAAAGCTTCATTTGTAAAAACCATACTCATGTTAAGACAAATGGCCTAAAGCTTGAATCTCCATTTTAAATGGAAATAAAAATGTTTTTCTAAGAACAGCAGTTTTCACCAGATTCTTTATGCTTCTTTATCTATAAAGCTCATAAAAAAATCCATTTCAAAACCATAGATATGACGCTGAAGAAAGTCATCAGCCTCATTTAAGAATGCAGAGATATATCCTGAAACCTGTGATGTTGTTTTTCTGTATAACCTAACATCTGAAAGACTGAGACAAATTTAAATTGGTCACGTATCAAAGTAAGCATTATGAACAAGACCTGCATATTGGAATAGGTTTCTTCATAAGTATAGCGCTGAATTTAAATATGGCATGTATACATTATCACCAATTTGGAAGCTTTCAGCTGGGTCCAACCTTGGTTCTAATGATAGTTTCTTTAGAAGTAACCAAAAAAAAAAAGACTCTCAGATAGAATGGATAGGGCGAAGATTTATTCTACAGAAAGGAGGAAATTTGAAATGCCAGTAGCCTAGCAAACAAAAGGATAAGGGAGCAATGTGAGTGGAGCACACCAAGGGAAAGGATTACTAAGGTGGAGAAATCATGTTTTTCGGTGCACTGAGGTAAACCTTCTCCTCCATAAATCTTGCAAGTCCTAACTGTTACACTCCAAAGTAACCTTTGTTACTCAAATACATCCCATTGCACCAGCCCAGCACCTCCTGATGAGTTGTGCCTGATGTCCTAGGAACAACAGCTCAGGAATATCTATGGCAATAATTACAGCCACCATGATGGAAAAGAGTGTCTCTGTTTCAGAGAAATGCTCACCTATATGAGACACAAGGGAGAAAGTTGTTACTAGCATTAACACTGCAGGGCAAGTGACATTATTTAGAGCATTTACTAAATCACTCTGAATAATGTCAAAAATCTGCAACCCTGAAGACTAAACAGGGCATGAAATATAGCATTTAACAGCAAATGCAATGAACTATTGCCAATTTGATTAAGAAAATAGAATCTCCATAAGTCAAAAAAAAAAAAATCCACTATCGTAAGAAAGTGTCTGACTCTCATATACTATAGTGAATTTTGGTTCATTGTTTTTTTCAAGATCTCATACATATATAATCAATTTACATAAAAAAAGCAACAGATCAGAAATCGACACTGATCGATGAGCATAATTTATCAGTGTCTTGTGTACCATGTATACTTTAAAGCATGTGCATTTTTACTTGACAGAGAGAACATGCAAGGACAGGAGGTACAGTTCCCTTACGTGTAAATTCTCCAGGCGTCTTATACACCATGACTTATCACTAAATTGATTCAGTTTATGTTTATGTTATCTCATTTATTAAGCAGAGAAGCATAAATTGGATATCAAGAGACTGTAAGAACAGTGTAGGAAATCAGAACCACCCTATTTATTATGTGATTATTAACACTCAGTAAACCTAGACTGATAAGATGCACAGTACCTTGAAGTCTTTTTGGCATTGTATGAAATGATGGTTACAGTTTTCCTGGAGTGTTTCTACAAGGATTTTTTACATATTTTCCATATTTATGAGCCCCTGTTCAAGGGTCCACTTGCTATTCCACCAGCCTTTCAGCTTTTCAGACATGAAAAAGAAATAACTGTTACACTCCAAAGTAACCTTTGTTACTCAAATACATCCCATTGCATCAGCCCAGCACCTCCTGATGAGTTGTGCCAAACATGTCCCAAACATGTCATGTTTGATGTTGATGAATGTTGATGAATGTCCCAAACATTCGTCAACATTAGGCTCCACTATCAACCCACTTAGAAGAATTAAGACCTTTTTTCCAGAAAGGTGCAATAAATAAAAAAAAAAAAAAAAAAGGGAATCCCCAAAACACAAAAAAGAACCCAGATACAGAGAAACAATAAACTATACTGTTCAGCAGTAGCTGTCAGCTTAGGTCTGTGGGCATTTTGCTACTTGCACACAACTAATGAAAAAGTGAGCACTGACTCTCAGTACGTTAATTTTCTAATTATATGGGTTGCTAACAGCCCCTACATACTTATGTTAGACACGTTTTTAGCCACAGACTTTGCTAATAATTTTTAAATCTTTACGAAGTGCTGTAAGAAGGTTGTAAGTAAAGAAAATTGGACCCTGGATAGAATAATTTTAGAATACTTCAAATGTTGAGCTCATTTAAAATAGTTAAATACCTTTTCCTCCTTCCTCTCTGCAGTCATAGTCATTTTACTAATTAGGTATATAGATTCTATAACAAGTACAGTATTCATTATTCATTACAATTACATTTGATATTTCCCAGTGCCAGTTTTAAATATTCTTAACAGTTTTAAAAAAAATATTTAAAAATATTTAAAAAAATATTTTGTGCACGCTTGGTTCTTATCATCACACTGTTGGACCAAACCAATATACTTACCATCAATAAGCTATTGCTTAATATTATTGGTATTAAGGATCATTATTGTCACCCATTCATTTCAGCACCATATTAAAATACAAAGTAACACCAAATAATTTAAAGGGAGGTTGTATTGCAAAATATGTGGGATATTATTTTGTAAAGCATATGCGGCGCATTTTGCACAATGTTACTAAAAGAAGGGATAGATTTTCTGATGAGGTAAATTGTCATAGCAACAATGAAGTGTTGTTCTGTGACCAGTTAGACATCTGACCCAAGCTATCAAAGATGAGGTATTTGAATCTGTTTTCATGCTACAGTAATCAATGGATTTAGTCTATATCCTTGTAACATAAATCAGTGGGAGATTCTGGGCACTAAACAACTTTAGGAAAATAGGCTGTTAACGTATAAATAGGTACAGATTGCTGCAAAAATATTTTTGCACTCACTGAAAATCTCTGAAATAAATGCATTCTGATTTGCACATAATTTTCTGTGTCTTTTGGGTCACAAAGTTGTCCTACTGCTTCTGTTCTTCAGTTGTTCAAGTCAACAGTCATCTAAAAACAGTAAGGATGATTGTTTCTATGATCGCACAATTCTAACCATCATTTCATACAATGCCAAACAGAGTTTAAGATAATGTGCATCTTAGCAGTCTAGGTTTACTGAGTGCTAATAATCACATAGGACACACTGTAGTTCTGATTTCCTAGAGTGTTCTTCCAGTCTCATGATATAAAAACATATTTCACAAATGAAGGTATTACAAATTGCCATTTGATAGAAATTTGAAAGTATAAAAGAAGAAATACTATTAAACCTTTCTAATCTCTGCTGGTCGAATTAAACCTGTTCTGATTTCTCCTTTTTGAAGCAACTTGTTTGAAATATGCTGTATGGTAAGAATAACATCTATTTTTTTCTTAGACAATGTCAGAGGTAAGCAGCAAGATTCTCTGTAGCACAGTCAATACAAATCTTTTGGTGGAAATGATGTATAATGCTATTGTACATTTAGATTCCAGAGGAACAGCAATCAGAAAGTATTGTTCCATAAATAATGAATTACATGCTTTTCAGAAGAAAATCCGTGGTGCAGTTATTTCTTCTTTATCCCATCTTGGTAATGAAAAACCCTTAGACAGTAACTGTTTCAGGCTCCCGCAGAGCATTCAGCTGCATTTTAAAACTTCAAGTCCTGCGGATGCTTTTTCCAATAAATTGTAGAAGGCATGCTCCTGGGAAGAAAGAAGATACAGGTTTTTCTTCAAAATATAATTCCAACAAATTATAAGTATTTTACTCCAGATAAGTTTAACAAGCATTCACTAAATTAAATACTGCATTCCCCTGACTTCTTGTGTGAATGCATGATGAACTGCTTTCCTGGTCCAGAGCACAGGCCTATCCCTACATGTGTATTGGTCCAATGCTGAGAAATACAACATTTCCCTGTCCTGGAATAACATTTTCTGAGTTGAATAAAAAGGTAATACCTCCTAATTCCAGTCCTAATATGCTTATATCTTGGTTTAGTCCCAGCTGGCAACTAAGCACTACACAGCTGCTTCTTCGCCACTCCCCACACAGGTGGGAGAGGGCAGAGAATTGGAAAAAATATCTAATAGGTTGAGATAAAAACGGTTTGATAGGACAACAAAGGAAGAGGAAATAATAATTATAACAATATTAACCATAATAATTATAGTAATAATGATAATAGTAACAATATTGACTATAATAATAATAATAGTAAGAATAATAACCACCCAGATATTGATAGCCCATACCCAGAAGCAATTACCACCCCTTGGCCAATTCAAGCTTTCTATGCTGACCATGACACCATATGGTAGCTATGGAATACCCCTTCGGTCAGCCTGGGTCAGCTGTCCCAGCTATGCCCCCTCCCAGCTTCTTGTACACCTCCCAAC
>NW_010265298.1:6056-13093 GCF_000690775.1 Eurypyga helias
ACTTAGCATAACCACTACAACTACCTGGTAACAACTGAAGGCATCAGCATGTTATCAACATTATTCTCATGTTAAATCCAAAACACACTACTATACCAGCAACAAGGAAAAAAATTAACCCAGCCAAAACCAGGACAGCTTAAAAGAAAGATTCCTACTACCAAGAGAAAAAACCAAGCTCCTCCAGAAAATCAAAAAACTGTTAAATACAAAAGCAGTATAGGGTAATTAAGCTACTAAGGAATCATAAACTTGACTGATTTTGCATCAGTCACAGTGTACCTGTAATTATCAAATGCTTTTTAGCACAATTACAGAGGTGTATTGTAAATGTAAACTTAAAAATATCCTTGTGAAACTGTATGCAAAAATGAAGAAGTTCAGAGAGATGTGGGAGAAAATGTAAAGCCATCACTTGAGGGTTTGATAAATAGACTATCAAGATCTGGATAACTGAAAAAAGAAAGTGAAATTTATGCAGTATAGAATCAGAGAATCTTTTAGGTTATAGAGTATAGAATCATATAATCTTTTAGGTTATAAGAAACATTTAAGATCACCAAGTCCAACTGTTAACTGCCAAGTGCACTATTAAACTATGTCCCTGAGCACCTTGTTCACACATGTCTCAAATCCCTCCAGGAATGGTGACTCCACTACCTCCCTGGGCAGCCTGTTCCAATGACTGACAACTCCTTCCTCGAAGGCAGTTTTCCTGATATCCAATCTAAACCTCCCCTGGCACAACTTGAGGCCATTTTTTCTCATCCCATTGCTTGCTCCTTGGGAGAAGGGACCAACCCCACCTCTCTGCACCCTCCTTTCAGGCAGTTGTAGGGAGCGATAAGCCCGCCCCTGAGCCTCCTCTTCTCCAGGCTGAACACTCCCAGCTCCCTCAGCTGCTCCTCACAGGAATTGTGCTCCAGACCCTTCCCCAGCTCCGTTGCCCTTTTCTGGACATGGCCCAGACCCTTGATGTCCTTCTTGCTGTGAGGGGCCCAAAACTGAGCACAGGATTCGAGGTGTGGCCTCACCAGTGCCCAGCACAAGGGAACAATCACACAAATTAAGACATAATGGTAGAAGTTGGACTCACTTGTACCGAGGAAAATAATATAATTTCTTGATAATAATGTTGATAAATGAAACCCAGGGTTCATGTCTTATATGGTGTGATTGTTGAGACTTATTCTAGGTGAAGGAAGCAAGTGCTTTCAATATCAAAATATCAGCTGATTTAGAAGATGATTATTGAACATTCTTAAATGCCTTTTTTTTTTTTTACACTGGATGAAGATAGTTCCGAATCTTATATTAGGGGGAAAAAAGGGGACTACCAAAGGGAACAATTCCACTATAAAAGCATGCGTGGTACATACATTTTGACTGACTTTTTGATTTTTTGTTTTTCATGAAACTTCTTTCTATTTTTTTATGCCTTTAAGCTTTTTTAAAAAGTAGATAGAGAATCATGCTTTTCATACAGTCATCAATATCTACTCATATTTATGGCATGATAGATGCTGTAATTTGTGAGTATTTATAAATGCATGTTCTCCCATGTATACAGTTTCACTTTTTCAGATGGTGTATGGAAATAACTTGTGATCATAGAAACAATGAATTTCTACAACTAATCACACATCAAGAACAACCACAAAAGATATAACTGGGAGTATAAGAATGAAATAATGACATATGAGGCATGTCAAAGTTCTGTTTAAGCCAGTACCTTGCTTTCAAGTCACCATGAGCAAATGACTAGAGAGAGGTTTAAAGACAGAGCTAATGTAGCCCAGTGCTTTTTGCTGTAGCTCTCCCATCTCTCAAAATTTGTATCCCGGGGTCTTCCCAAGATTGAGGTGTTTGTAATGTATTTAATAATCCTTCATGGATTATTTATCTATGAATTTTTCTGTTCTTACCTTGAGTATGAATGGCTACTACCGTTTATATTATTCTGCAGCAAGTACTGCTGATTTGCTATATATATATTATGTGTTTGAACCTGCTCCCTGATAGCTCTGATGCCCTTCGGTTCTTCTGTTAGAAAAAAAGGGTGAACATTTGACACCCTCTCCATGCCACTCCTCTTTTCATAGGCTTCTATCAGATCTCTTAGTCATTTTTTTTTAAACTAACAAGTCTTATCCTGCTCAACTATTTCAAGTACAGAGCCCCCTTTATAATTTTTATCATGTGTGTCTCTTGTTGAGAAATCAATGAATTCAATGTCTGTAACCCTTCAAAGACTTGAGAATATATTTTGCTTTATGCACTGTGAGTAATCATACAGCTTTATTAAGTCTACTCACAGGTTCTGAAGATAAAGAGAAAATGATGATTATTATTTTCAGAACAGAAGCCAATCAATTGTTTGTCTGCAGGCTGAATAAAAAGGCTCCATTCATTATGAAAAAATTAACTCTCTTGCCCTTAACTCTAGCAGTTATCGCATTCAAAGCATTATGAACATGCTGCTGGTGACTGCTGGCATGAAGAGTTGATCAGTGTACAGATAAATGGTGCTCAGAGATTTTCTTTTTCCCTGGACTCCACTTCGGTACTTGGCCTCAGGGTTATCTGGAACAAGACAAGTTTCTGTTTTAGAAACATTGGTTCATTCTCTGCCTTCTTTTCTAGCCATGCACACACCTCTTGGGTACAATCTGATGCACTGAAACTAGGAAATTAAGAGTCATGGAGCATATTACAGACCAAGAAAAGCTTTTCTTGCCTCTCTTGCTTTGGTATTTGAGTTATCTCAGTACACTGTTTTCTTTGCGAGTTCATTTGCTGCTTTTCTATGAACATATCAGGTTTCTTATTTCTCTGCATTTGTCCTTAGCCATTCATGCATTTTAATATTGTGATATGAGCTCATTTTAATTAAGTTTTTACAAAGGTCATTATTATGTTTACATTCTGATAGAGTATTTGAATACTGCTAAATGTTTTTTGAAAAAGTTATAAATATCTCTTTTGGAAATTGATTTTCTGTTGATTGCAGTTTTGTGTTGACTATCTTCAAAATCATCTGATCTCAAAAAATATCAGTCTTGGTCATATTGTCTTTTTTAGTCACATCAACACCTTCCTTTTGCTCATCTGGATCATTCAGGTGTATGCCTCTTTTTTTCAGGCCTTTTGAGATTGCCCCACTAGAATGAAGATGGACCAAATAAAACTACTGGATATTTGCTTGTGGATTTACTCAAGTTCTTAATATAGAGATATCATCATCACCAGAAGAAAAAAAATCACAAGCTGACAGTTTTGTTTGCAGTATTACCACTGGAAAATGTAGGCTGAAAATATATATAGAGAAAAGATTTCTCTCTATCTCACAAGCTGTCTCACTGAAGCATGCTGTGTATTTGCTTCTGAAAAAACACTAACCTTATTACCACTCTTTTGGGAATGAACAGAAAAAACCTTATTTCAAAATTTACCCATTTCATTCATAACTACCACTAACTTCATGCTGAAAACAAGTAAAATAACTTCTCCTCAGCATTTAAATGAAATGAGGATGTGTAAAGGTTCTGGCTGTCATCTCTAGTAGAATGGTGTTCCACATCACTCAGTGGACAATTCAGAATAATGACACCAAACTGGGTGGTGAGGCGGACACGTCAGAGCGGTGAGCCATCTTACAGAGACCTGGCCAGGCTGGAAGAGTGGGCTAGCAAGGGCAGTGCGAAGTTGAACAGAGTGCAAGGTCCTGCACCGGGGATGACAGAGCCGAAGAGACTCATCCAGGCTGGGATCCATGTGTCTGGGGAGCAGCCTTGCTGGGAGGGACCTGGTGGACAACCAGCTGAATGTGAGCCAGCAGCACACTGCTGCAGCAATGGAGGCAAATCGATCCTGGGCTGCATCCGCAGGGGCATTGCTAGCAGAGAGACACGATCATCCCACTCGGTTGAGCTGTCAGACCCACGTGGAGCGCTGTGTCCAGTTCTGGTCCCCACAATTCAAGAAAGGTGCAGATAGACTGGAGAGGATGCAAAGAAGATTAAAGGGCTGGAGGACCTGCTCTGTGAGGAAAGACTGAGGAGCTGGGTCTCTTCTCCCTGAAGAAGAGAAGGCTCTGGGAGATACCTCATCACAGCAGTACAGTACTTAAGGACATCTACAAAGAGAATGCAGTCTCTCTCTTCACAAGGACCCATATGGAGAGGACAAGAGACAACAGGTACAATTAGCATCAAGAGAGTTTTCATGTTGATACAAGAAAGATCTTGTTTTACAGTGGGAACAATCATTCACAGGAACAACCTCCTCAGGGATGTGGTAGAGTTGCCATCAATGGAAGTTTCAATTTGAGATTGAATAGAGTGCTAGAAAATCTCATCTATGCTTCATTTCCCGTTAAAGGTTAGACCAGGTGATCTTTCGAGGTCCTTTCCAGCCTGAGCTTTTCTCTGATTTTATGTTCTATGTTTGAGCTGCTTTAAACCAGCACAGCTCCAGTCAGGTTTCACATACACTTCTAAGATACTTCAATGGTTTTTTCCTTATCTCACAGCTCAAGATGTAGATAAAATCATACATAGAAAATCCACAAAGTTTTTGTTGAATCTATAATAGGAATTTGTGTTTCTAATCTTCCCAAATTTACCTTTTAGTCTTCCTAAATTTATCATATATTTGGGAGATAAGGGCAAATTAATTTGATTTTATTTCAGAACCCTTAAAATAGCTTAACAAAGTAAAAAAAATTTCTGAAATGTTTTTGAAATATGCGAAGGCATTGAAAATCTTTGAAAAGTTTTATGAAAGCATAGAGTTAGAGAAAAAGTAGAAAACTCCCCTGATTTCCTCTGGATCCTGGGAAAACTCATCGGCCTTTGTAAGAATGCACTTTTTGCAGTGGCAAAAAGATTCAAATGTGTTCTGTTTTTTGAAAAATGTGTGCCATGTATAAAGATAATGTTCACAGTGATTATATCAGTACTGAATGTTAGAATGAATTGAAGCTCCCAGTAGTTTGAGTAACAGAGACAACACTACAGAAAAGAAAACTAATTCTTTTAATTTGATTCTGAGTCCAAACAGATTATAACCAAAGCACAGAGTAAGTTTTTTATGATTAATTAATGATGTGCTAATTTGCTTTAGGCCACAAAGTTTTCCAGTCACTCATTAATCTCAGAAAATGCCACAGGCTACAGTTGTTACTGTTTAATTAAAAAGTATGTCACAGTTGCAAAGATACAGAAAGCTGTAAATATTATCCTTTGCCAAGCATTTGCATATCCAGGATAATCTGTAGTCAAAAAGGGGAGTGCAAGAGAAAGGAAGACCTAAGCACCAGATGCTTTAGGTTAAGGTAACCTATTTTTTTGTCACTTTGATTGGATAGCTCTGTATTTGTACACTTTGCAGCCTCTACACAACAATTTTTCATCTTCGTGACTGGTTCTTTACTATACTGGCCTCAGGTGAAGCCAAAGGAAAGACCTCTGCTGCCTTTTATGAGCATTTGGTTGTGTCCAGACAACCATGAAGGTAAGGCACAATTGCCACTCCAAACTTCAAGAGAAGATGCCAGGATACCTCCAAAGGAACACACCAAGAAAGTATTTAAAATAGATTTCTGCAATGTTTGTGGGTCTTAAAATCTTCTGGGTAAATAGAAGATGATGCAATTCTGCAACTAGAAAGGTACACATTGATGTTCTTCACAAGAAAGAGAAACATAAATATTGACTTAAAAACAAAGAGATTTATTGTCTCCTAAAACTGCAATAAAATCAATTTCTTTTTTTTTTTTTTATGACACATATATCAAAACACCAGACAATTTTAAAGCTGAAGTGATGAACTTTGTATAATCAGACTGTAAAGTTTTTTATATGACACTGCTGCCAATGGAAGAAATGTGAGAGTTCTTTGGTCAGAATAGCATAGCAAATCTAGTTGCTAAACATTAATTCATTTTTGAATAAAATTAAATCCTAATGGACATCTATGGTTTCTTTAACATCTATTTCATTTTCATAAAAATAATAAAAAACCAGTAGTGGATTCTGTATTTCATTTCACTTTTGTAAACCTTCATTCTAATAGGAAAAAAATTACTTTTAAAAGCTCTTAAGAGAAAAGGTAGTGAAGAAGAAATTGTTTTGTATAAAGGTCCATATTTCCATGAGCACAAACAGCCTAGCACTCCTTCAGAAAAGCCACCATTAACACTGTTTCTTACTGGTCATTTCATCAGAAAAGTGAAAGTATGGCAGCATATATACTCATCACATATTGCTTATAAGATGTTTAAATAAAGGCTGGGACATACCAAACATGGTTTTCATTTATTCAGTGACCACTTATGACATCCCCTCAATGCACAGGAACCTTGAACTAACTGTGTGTTATGTGACCATCTTATTTACTGCCAAAGCAGCAGAAGGAAGCCTTATTATCTGGTCAGTTGTCAGGAAAATAAATATGTGTTGGGCTTTTCTTTGCAGCACATTTGTTCATGAAATTACATTCCAAGACAAAGTCAAGCCTAAAAATAAGAGTGCAGAATCAGGCCCAAGAAGATACTTCCATTATTTCCTCCTGTTCATGCACTAGAGAAAAAATAAGGAAAAGATCTATGTGTATCTGTATATTTGGGGGTTTTTTTGTTTGGGTTTTTTTTGGTCTGTTTTTATTTGTTTGTTTGTTTGTTTAAGATCACAATCAGAAGTGAAGTTGGTTTGTAAGAACAATCAAATGAAGAAATCAGCACACAAAAGCATACAGATAAAGAAAATAGAAAATTGAATGAGATAACCCGTAAGGAAGAAAGGTCTAAGATTTGGAAACAACAAAAAAAAAAAAACCCACCACGCATACACTGACAAAAACAGTAGAACAAAAATAAACACAGAAACATTACAAATAAAGGCAGAGCACAAAGGAAAACTCTCCACTGGAATTAAAAAAAAAATATCATAAGCTAGTCACCAACACACACACATACACACAAATAGAAGGAAAAAAGCACAGAAAATGACAGTCCAATATACAGAAGAGAAAGATCG
>NW_010265298.1:13114-19957 GCF_000690775.1 Eurypyga helias
CTGAAGATAAGGATGCAGTAACCTGGCCAAAGTAAAAAATTACAAAAAACACAAAGATAAGGGTCACCACAAAAAAACACATGAAGGGCTAGAAATAACTATACAAACAAGTAATGAGGAAGAAAAGAGTCTATATGAAAAAAAATCAAAAGGAAATTACAATATACAAAAAAGACAAGATACGGTGTCATCAAACTTGGTGCAAGATAAGGATGCAGTAACCTGGCCAAAGTAAAAAATTACAAAAAACACAAAGATAAGGGTCACCACAAAAAAACACATGAAGGGCTAGAAATAACTATACAAACAAGTAATGAGGAAGAAAAGAGTCTATATGAAAAAAAATCAAAAGGAAATTACAATATACAAAAAAGACAAGATACGGTGTCATCAAACTTGGTGCCACAGTATCAAGGAAAGCTTTAAGTTAGATTTTTCCATCTGTCTTCTCAATTTGAAGTGCATGATATGCGTTACTGGAACATGAGAAACAGACAGCTTCAGTCTTGCAGGCAGCTGAGCTTCCCTGAATGAGTTAAAGAAGCACCCCATTCTACAGGCACTATTAGATACATGCAAAAACTATTTGCTCTATGTCACATTAAGAACGATACTAAAACAAAGAGGCAGAATTTAAAAAAAACTTCAACAGAAACAGATTTATTCCTGTGTTAATCTGGTTAATTCTATGTAAAACCCATTAAAGTGAAAATAAATGTGAGGTTTAGCCATCCAACTCTTCCAGAGCTCCTGCACAGCTTGTAGAAATGCAATTAGTGTACATACTGGTCTACATACAGCAAAACAACTGTTGTTGTACTGTATCCAAATCAAAGAAACTGTTCAGTTCCATACCCTTACTGGCAGACAGAGAATAACAGCTGTAAATTACTAGAATGAACACTTTCCTTGCCTCATTTGTCAAAGCTAAGCTGTAGTCATTCTAAACCATCTAGGTAGGACTACTCAAAGGAACTGAGATCTCCTGCAAAATAAAATGGATACTGGTGACCAAGAGCAGAGATATTCTTGTAAAAATCCCTCACAACAGTCTGAGCAAGGAGTCTCACACCAGCCACACACAACACCATCATGCTGGGATACGGACAACCACACCATGCTAATCTTCACCGTGGTTGAATAAGAAATGTGCCATTTTTTCAGGACACTATAAGGCTTTTTTAATTGGAAATCTTTGTCACAAAGGTCTCACATCACTATTCCAAATTGCCTTAGTAGGTCTACAGCAGTTTTGTGCTTCTAGCTTTAGTTTTATAGATATATAACCAATATAGAGTCCTGGTCCATCCAACTGTGAACTGGGGTCTTTTTTGCAAAGTATATTGGTCTCTTGTCAAGGCAATAATTCACTTCTAAAATGCTAATCTGCTCAACTCACTGCTTCCACAGCAGTCCCAGCACAATACCACAGCAAAGAATTCATGAAACAGGGCAGGGGTCAGTTTTTATCCTTACACACAAGTGAGTACAGCTCCTACGTGCAGCAGCCTGTGAATATCTTAGAAGTACAAGTGCTTCTGAGGCCACTGGGGACAAATTTATCCTAACTTCTGATTGCACAAATTAATTCTAGGAGAACAACATCATCCCTGAAAAGGATGCTGCAAGACTTTCAATTCTGCTGGCACAAAAAGAATGGCAAGAAGCTTAAGGACAGACTTTGTAAATTAGGCAGAAAAACATACATGCTCCCACTGGAAATGTTATCTAGTGCTTATAAACAGCAGAAGAAAGTACAAGATCTATTATAGAAGATGATGTGGCTGGATGAGGCTTTGAGCAACCTGGTCTAGTGGAAGGTGTCCCTGCCCATGGCAGGGGGGTTGGAACTAGATGGTCTGTAAGGTCCCTTCCAACCCAAACCATTCTATGATTCTATGACAGGAGAAACAGGAGAGATAGTGCTGAAAATACCATATTTTTCAATAAAAATGCCTATATTTTCCATGACACATTAGACACATTACTAGACACAACAGGTATATAAAAGTGTTTACATAAAAATACAAAATCTTCTATATACAAAATTTTCATATACAGATAATAGGAAACAAGCTAAGCAATAATAATTACAACATTACTGCTTTTATGGGAGATGAGATTTTCACCTGAAGAAACCCTAAGCAACCAATTCCTCTTGAAGTTGTTTCTGTTCCTCGAACACTGCCAATAGAAACTGTTTCCAGGACCTCCCTTGCCTGCATGATACACAACTTCTGAGGTCCAGCACCTGTTACGTTGTGGCCAAGTAACAAAGGAAATTTGTTTTTAGTGCATCAGCTGTGATGATCACTCAAAATGGTATTCTAGGAGAGCAAAATGGTAAGATCAGAATTAAGGTATGTCAGGGAATTGGAATCCTACACTTTAAAGGGTTCTTAGTTCTTTTATTATAGCAGTGAACATTTTGCTTTGAGGAAACACATCATGTTAGTGTTTAAAATTAACTCCAGCTAGATTCTTAACTCAAAGTGCAGGACTTTGACATCGTAGAATAATACTGATGGTGACATAATAACATGGATGTTGCCTCAATCCTGTGCAGAAACACTCAGAATAGATAATATTTTCTGAATTAGTGATTTTTAGGTGCTTTTAAAAATATTTTCAAGGAAATCTGTCCTGCTCTTCAAGCTTGCATCTCAGAATTTTTTTTGAGGAGGATGCCTTCATACTTAAAGAACCAAGTACAATTATTTCTTCTATATTTGCATTTCAATTTTAACATCAAAGAGTAATCCAAGATAGTACATAATCACTCCTTGAAACTGAGGCTTGAAATGTCCTTTCCCAGGAAAATATCCTCATTTCTATCCCACAAGCTCCTGCTCCCTCCAGTAACTCTTTGTTACCAAAGCAGAAACTTGAAAACATTTTTTGTCATTTTTTATTTATTTTTTTCTTCTATCCTCAACCTCAGACTGTGATACAAAGCTACACTGCCTGTTGCTTTGCAGTATCCTGAGATGAAGAGATACCGTTTCAAAAACCGAGTGACAGGAAGACAATTTTATCTGATCAATCTGTTCCTTGAATCAGGGCTTGAAACTTCTGAAAAGCTGGCAACAATAACGTCTTTTCCTATTGTATTTTGGAAGAGAACTGCTAACAATTGTTAGCTGCTGTCTTCCTTTGCAGAGAGTACTCTGGTAAAATAATTCCACATCATGTTCCACTGGGCCTGATGGAGGGGGAAGAAATGAATTATTCTTCCTAAATTTCACTATTTTCTCTATAAAGGATACAAGCAGATCCAATAAATGCCTTTCAAGGCTGACAGATGATGGAACCTCTACATCATGGATTTTGATAGTGATTAGAAATACAGAAAATACTAAACTAGCCAAAGCTGAACAGAAGGTACTAAACTAACAAAAGCTGAAAAGGCTATCTTTGAGCAAGCACAGAAATACACAGACTAGCACATACATTTGGGGTAGTGGAGGCACAGGTTGCCTTATCTTTATCCATTGTCTCTATTTTTCCATAGCTTATTCTGTTCCTCACTTTTCCTACTGCCAGCCCTGACTACTCTTTGTTTTTATCTGTCAGCAATCCTTTATATTTCATTCTCTCTGGCCAATAATAAAAAATACAACTGTGTTATCATTTGCAAATGGCTGCCTTTGGAGAATGTCTTCACATGCTTACAGTGAAGTGTGCGTACAGTCATAAATTACATTCGTTTGTGGGGAACATTTAGATAAGCAGATCCCACTTCATGCTCCACTCTGTCTAGAGAACAAAGCTGAAGTGTTTACTTCCTGATCTTCATTGCTTCATTTATGACAAGGCTGCCTTTGCAAAATCAGATGAGCTATAATTTACTAATTCCTATCTGGATCCTGCAAAATTATGGCAAAAATTGTCTATCATCTACAGAAGTGTTAAACTCACATTATTTCCCAAGGAGTTAATGTAACAAATGTCATTTTACCTAAACAAAGATACAAATATCCTAGAGATAATATAAAAACTAATCTTGGGCATAAATTTCAGGTGTCTAAATTAGGAGTTTGGTCTTTTTACACAGATTATGCTCATCAGAGAGCAATGGATTTGAAGCACTGAAGTCAGGTTTTGCTATGAAGAATCCGTGTAATGAAAATGTACTCACAAAGTAGCAGCCTAAAACAGTCTGAATATGTTTTGCCCCACCACTGGCCAGCAATTATTTTGGCTTATCTAAAAATCAGATTAAGTAGGATCTATCAGGGTTTTTTCTTTCTTTTTCCTTTTTTATTTTTTAATTAACATACTATCAGTTTGGATGTTTGTTGTTTGCTTATGAGTGCAATATTACTGTTAGTACAAATGTCATTATATAATTACTACAAAGCCCCACTTCTGTTTTAGAAAGCTTGAGGAATCTAGCATTTTGTGAAAAGCTCATAGACCGATCATTATAGTCCAAATTATTTTTCTAATTACCAAGATATTTTGAAACACTAATTAGTCTCCACATTGCTTCTCTTCAGTTGTGTCAGTTATTTCCATGATGGTTAATACAAAATACATTTTCATTAGATTACTGCAAATCTGGTAGCGAGGTCTATAGAACTTTGAGTTTCCCATAAAATGACAAAATAAAACCCTGTATTGGGCATCAGATATGATTCAGTGGGAATTTTATCACTGAATTTAATGGGTAGACTGCTAGGTGTTACCAATAAGACATACCAAATCCATAAAAGCAGAAAACCTAAATATATTAGAATAAGAAAAATTTTGATTTGTAAAAATGCATTGGGTAAACAGGAGCAAAGATAGAATTTCAGGGGGAAAATGTTAAAGGACAGATTACCACTTGATATGAAACTACACTGCCCTAAAACAGCTCTACAATGTTAAAAAACATTCCTAAGTGTTTTCTTCTTTAAATCATTATTGAGCTGGAAGGTAAGTGTATTATTTTTGAACAAATATCAGTGAAGCATTATCAGTTTCATATCCAGAGCACAAGAAAGCAAACAGCAAAATAAACATTGTGTAGGGATATCTCATTTCTGGTTAAAAGACTAATAGGGCAACAAGATGCAACTTTAAATACACATTTTGAATACATGAATTGTAAGAACATCATTGCTGAACAAAGCCACATCAGCATTTAAATTAAAATACTAGGATCCAAGATAAGAATAATAATAAAAATAGGATCCCATACAAATTCACAATGCTTTTGAGGTTGGTTGTTGTAGTAATTCTGACTCTACAGGCAGAACATTCATATTCCCAGTAGATCTCAAAAGTTTGAAACTAATGTTACATTGCATATACTACTCCATTACCATATCTAGAGGGAAAAGGCTGCGTAATAGTCCTTTCCAACCAATTCCTTTTTACTCATGTTTGAATGATGAAAGTGGCAGGAGAGGTAAATGGCAGGAAAAATACATGACTAGAGACATACACGAACAACAGCAAAAAAAAAAAAAAACGGCCTTGTGAAAGACTTACGTGCCAACATCAGAGAAATGAAAAGTTGAGGAAGAAAAAACCCTAACCTTTTAGAAAACTAGATATTTTAAAAGATTTCTAAGAGAGTCTCTGAAATATGGTCTGAAAATGTTGGAGAGTAAACTTGAATCAAACCTTTGTTGAAGAAGTATTCTGATAAATGATTTAAAAATTGTCATCTGTGTAATTAGAGAAAAGAATAAAATTTTTTTTAAAAAAAAGTACTTTCAGATTTCAAGTTGTGTCATTGCATTAAACAACATGAAGTTCAAAAAGTTCCGCAGTTGCAATCAAACTCTGCAGGCAGGAAGCATATTTATTTACATAAAAGTCAGACGATATATTAGACTGTGCATGCTTAGAAGCAGATAGGTGGAATGGAGTCACAACTCCAAATGAATATTAATCCACTACTATGGCTAATTTTAACAGCTGGAAAGTCAACAAACACATTTGTCTTAAGTCCAGAAGGAATGGATGTGCTTTTGAAGTGAAGTGATGAAATTATTGCAGGAAATAAAAAGCTAAATGTTGTAGTGAGTGTTAGAAAAATGAAACAGTAGCCTGTCAGATATCTAAAGAGAAATGAATGCAGATAAATTATAATTAAATGTGAGCATTACAACAATTTTTTTATGCTTCAAAGCTATGCATTACACCTCATTTATCTTCACTCATGCACTGTTCTTAATGGGCAAAATTGTCTTTTACTAGCTATTACTTTCTAATATTATGAAGATGGTTTTTTAATCTGTTTGTCAAAGCACAGGTCACAAAAATGTTGTCCCTGACCTAAAGGTATTAGTGTCTGAATGGCTTGTGAATCAGTAAACAGGGACTGAATTTCTTCTTCAATTCCTACTGAAGCCAGTGGAAAATACTACTAATTTCAGTACAGATAAAATTGGGTCTTAATCCAGTTTTATACTGATATTGTTGGACATACTATTTTCCTCTTGCTTTTTGGTCAGTAAAGGAGAGATTAATCAAACTCATTGGATTGTTAAGTATTTTTAAGTGATTTCCAATTTTTTTGTCTCATGAACAAGCAGGTTTACAGCCTGAACTTATATGAGTATGAGAGTTGCTTGATAAATGGGGGAGAATGACATTCCATAATTGAAAAAGAAAATACAGAAAAATATACAAAATTATGAAAAAAAAATATAGCATGTACTTCAGTGAAGCAATCAGGAGAGAAGTTGGCAGAGACAGGCTGACGTCTGATATCGGGATCTGATCACCATTTGCAGTTGACAAAGGACTTTTGCAAAGCATTTGACACTGTCCTGAACAACATCCTTGTCTCTGAATTGGAGGAGCATGGGTCTCATGGATGAACTACTCAGTGGATAAAGAACTGGC
>NW_010265299.1:0-6119 GCF_000690775.1 Eurypyga helias
TGCATGGGTGGCAGTGATGCAGGAGTGGTGGATGTTGTTGCAGGCATTGGGGCCAATGTAGTTGTGGTTGCAGCTGCAGTTGCAGCCGTGGTTGCAGCTGCGCGGGCTTGGGTTACCAGATTGATCCCCATGCAGGGCCATGGTGCCCTCTTGCACGTTAAAGCAGCTTGGGGGGGCTGCACAAATCCTATATCTGCCCTGGGCACTGGTAGCAGATGGGGCAGTGTTCCCAAAAATTTCCTTGACTTTACCCAAAGCCACGAGAACATTTACTATCAAGCGGATCCGTAGTCACCGGTCACCCTAAACCCATGGAAAAATCCCAAAATATTCATATGCCTTTGCCATCGGACTGAGACGAGAGAGGAAAATATTGAAAAAAATGTTTCCACATCTACCCCCGCACCCTTGACTTTACCCAAAGCCACGAGAACATTTACTATCAAGCGGATCCGTAGTCACAGGTCACCCTAAACCCATGGAAAAATCCCAAAATATTCATATGCCTTTGCCATCGGACTGAGACGAGAGAGGAAAATATTGAAAAAAATGTTTCCACATCTACCCCAGCACCAAATAACCTCTCCTCTGTTGGCTGGGTCCCGGAGGGGAAAAAGGGAGAAGTGTAATTGTGGAAAGCCTCCAGGAGATAACTCGTGATGTACCAGGGGGCTGACAATATTAAGTACAGAGAGAGGTAAAGTATTCCTGCCAGCATCAGCAGCACATAAAACAGCCTCACCAAACCCCTCAGCCTGGCTGGCACATACAAAATCAAAGTAATCAGTAACACATGAGGCAGCAGATCCTGCCTTTTGGTCAGCAGCCTGAAAAGCCTCGAACTCAGCGCCTGGATCAGCCACCACCACATTGTTTTCCTGGACTTATCGCACACTCTGATCTGTTTCTTTTCTCAACTCTCTGGAGCCCTGTGTTGCACGCCAGAAAGTACTGTCACGGTTTAGCCTTGTTGGGCAATTAGAAATTGACTAGATGGCCTCATCCAAAAAGTTACAGACAACAGCTCAATGTCCAAGTGGAAACCAGCAAGTGGGGTGTCCATCAAGTGTCCATACTGGGATCAATAGGATTTAATGTCTTCATCAACATCATAGACAGTGGGATTGAATGCACCCTCAGCAAGTTTGCAGCCAGCACCAAGCTGAGTGGTGCGGTTGACATGCCTGAGGGACAAAATGCCATTGAGAGGACCCTTAACATGCTTGAGAAGCGGGCCCACATGAACCTCATGAAGATCAACAAGGCCAAGTGCGAGGTCCTGCTCCTGGATCAGAACAATGACCAATATCAATACAGGCTGGAGCATGAATGGATTGAGACTAGTCCTGCAGAGTAGGACCTGGGGAGAGTGGTGGATGAAAGATTGGATATGAACCGACAGTGAGTGCTGGCAGCCTAGAAAACCAACTGTATCCTAGGCTGCATAAAGAGAAGCGCGGCCAGCTAGTCAAGGGAGGCAATTCTCCCACTCCACTCTGTTCTCACGGGACCCTACCTCGGGTCTTCAGTACAAGAAAGATATGGACTTGTTGCAGTGGGTCCAGAGGAGGCCACAAAAAATGGTTAGGGGGCTGGAACACTTCTCCTACGAAGAAAGACTGAGAGAATTGAGGTTGTTCAGCCTGAAGAAGATAATGCTTCGAGGAGACCTTATCATGGCCTTTCAGTACATAAAGAGAGCTTATAAGAGAGATGGAGAAAGGCTTTTTTATCAAGGCCTGTAGTGAAAGAACAACTGTTTTAAGATGAAAGAGAGTCGATTTAGATTGCCTATAAGGAAGAAATTTTTTATGATGAGAGTGGTGAGACACTGGAATGGGTTGCCCAGAGGACTTTTGGATGCCCCATCACTGGAAGTGTTCAAGGTCCAGTTGATCGGTCTTTGAGAAACCTGATCTAGTGAACGATGTTCCTGCCCATGGCGGGGAGGGGTTGGACTAGATAGCTTGAAAGGTCCCTTCCAGCACAAGCCATTCTGTGATTCAATTATTTTAAGACTTGGTTAATTTATTTTCCTTATTCTGCATGAATTCAGAATTTATTTGTCCCATAGAGAGCAAATGAGTCACTAGCAGTCATGTCATAAAGCAGAAAACTCAAACTATTCCCCTTTTCCAGAATGAAGGAGGCAGAATCCCACCAAGAGGAACTGTTTGAAGATGATATGCAATTTTCTCTTTTTTTGAAAAGACAGTAACCAGTTCAGATGTCCACTTTCACTCTGACATCTAATGAAGGAACCCATCCAGTGCTTCTGTTCTCTGAAGAAAGATAGCCAACAATTTTCTTTTTTTTTCAGACATATTTACCCCATCCTCTCTAAACAGATCCTTAGAAATGCATTTAATCCTTAAAACAGGAACACATCTTTCCCTTTCTTGCAATGTATTTAGTAATTTTCTGGTTCACTTCCTTTATATCTGATTGATATTTGCTTGCCAGAAGCCTTCTCCTGGAAGCACCTCCAAACAGATTAAGAAAACAGCAGGAGAAAGTGCTGAGATCTGGCAGATAGCCTTTAGGTTAATGATTAAGTACTTCTTTGCAGAGGTCATTGTCCCTCAAGTGAACAATGATTGCCTATGGAAAATGATAGCAAGCCACAGAGTGAATTTGGAATATGTCAGGGATGTGACTCCAACAGCACGCCACCAAAATGAATTTTTTCCTGGCTCATATGCAGAAAGATGAGCAAGGTATGTGAGCCTACATGACATTCCCACATGCATGATGTGCTCATTTCTGAGGCCAGGCTTCTCTTGCAGGTTTTTCTTGACCCTGCAACAGGGCAGATAACAACGGACAAAACTAAGTTTTTACTCTGATGCATGTTTCTTCTTAAATAAGTGAACATAGAATTGCTAGAGGCAACTACATTATTTTCAGTCCATATTAATTTCTAACTTTGTGGCAGATGTAGCCATTCATATAATGTATCTGGAGTCCTCTAAATGTAAACAGAAGGTTTAACTCCATTCTACAATCCATTTTAACTCTAACGTAAGCTTAAACTCGATTATAAATTGCCTTGTTTCCATGAGTAAACACTGGACTAAATACTAACAAAAATGAAGTTAGTGCTTTTATTGTCTGTCATGTTCAAAGGTGCAAGGCAGTTTTTTAACCATAATCAAACTGAGTTTTTATTTTTGTCATTTTTTAATGACGTGTAATCAAGCTACCTATTCTTTGTGAGATACCTATTCCTGTCTTGTAGATTTCAGTATTTGCCCCTCTGTTTTTTTTAGTCCTCTTGGAAATAGTAATGTTTATTTTTTGTAATATTTGCTATCAGCATACCCTCCTTATAGTCTATAAATCAAGGAATTATATCCAACTCGTTCATTGGCCGACGAAAGAAACTGCTGTATTGTATGAGAATATTCACATGGCAACGAAGACCTGGAACATCTATCCAAACATAACTGCCATTTGAAGTACTACATTACTTCAATTACTTGAATTTCCTTTGGCATTCAGTGCAAATTCCTAAAAGTGAGCGAGCAATGCAAATGTGGGAAATTTTCAGTGGTGTTTTTATATGTAAATGTTCTGTGCATGCAAAGCAGATGTTTGTGTAAATGCTTATACTAGATTTCTCAGTCTCTGCGTCAAAATGGTATTTGCTTGCATTTGAAGAAAACCACACCTTCAGTCAACCTAATGCAGCAGAGATTTAAAGACTTCCATCATGGCAGCTACTTAGTATGGATGTAAAGTTCAAGCAGGAGCCACAGTTGTGCAAGTTGTGCAAATATAGGCAAACTGCTGATGGCAGGCTATAGTTGCCTGAACTGTCACAACTAACAGCAATTTTTGTAGCTTTGCCTTTTTTTTTAAAGGTTGGTGAGAAATACTTGCCACAGTCCTACTAATTCTCTTCCATGCCATGAACTGGTTTAGGAGAAACAGCTTCTTCCACAGCCAGCCAAATCAGTCATCTTTTGCCACTTGTAGTGTTCCTTCTGAGGTGTTGAAAAGTGTGTTTTGGGATGGTTCTGCCATGGTGCTGGACTGCTCTGGATGTAGAAGACAGAATGATACTTGCTCAGACCCCCTGCGGGAAAACAGTAGAGGACACAGAGCAAGACCAATAGCCCTGAATGCAAAGCCAGTGAAACATCTGAAAGTTAGTTGATCTGTAGAAGAATCACATGTTTTTAAGCTGATCTTTTGGATCGTATGGAAGGAAGTGAGGGAGAGGGGAAAAGAAAAAAAGCGCCTGTGGATGAAAACTGCTGTTGTGCTGTTTTTCTTGCATTCAGGAGCTGCTAGTTAAGTAGGGGTTCAGTGAAACACCTAAGTAGCATCAGTGTCTGTCTTCTGATCGAAGTATGCTATGGCTGAAGCTTATCTGTGTTCCACTGATGCTTCCAGGTAGGAGTTGTCTCACCACCGAATACGGCAATAGCACCCTCACATGTATGTCTGATAGAAAGTTGTGTCATAATCCATTACAGAAAGGAAAAAAAAAAAAAAAGACACATGATCCTTATGAGAAGATTTCTATTTCTGTATCCTTAATTGTAAAGACAGGCCTTCAGCCCTGAGTCCAGCATATAAACCTTGGAAAACCAGGACGCTTCAAGATGTCTGCCTTTCTTTCCTCCTTTCCTTGTACTTCTTATAGGTTAAATTTAGACAATTTCCTGTTCAGCATGTAGGTGTTTCAGGTCACCATTTCACTACAGATTTTTTAGAACACCTAATTCTTTTCCCACATTATATAAGGATCCCAGAAGGTTAACCCTATTCCTGAGTTTTTAATTTCACTAAGTAAAGTGCTACACTTAACTGCTAGGTCTTGTCCTAAACCTGTATAATATTGCATTTGTACAAATTATTTTCAGCCAGCTTTCCCTTACTTGAACTTTCCTTCATACCACAGATATAATCACAGTTTTAGGAAAGAAAATATTAGTCCTATTAAACCACAGTTTCTAATAGCGGACCTCTTGTTTGGGATGGCAGAGTGACAAAACACTAACACAGTCAGTCGCTTTGTGATCTTTATACTGTAGATCATAAAATGAAGTAGCTACATTTCCATTAAACTCTATTAACAGCAGGGGTAGGGTTGCATAATTCAGACAACCTACCATTAACCTCTCTATTTTAACCATAGGGGAGATGGCAGTGGGCAATAACAGTGTAGAAGGTTATTCTGTTCATAACTGTGCATTAGTGTGGCTATTAGTGTGGCCTTTGTGTAAGAAATAAAAGAGAAGTGTTGCAAGAGAGGTGTTCCCCATAGTGTGCAATGCGCAGGCTTCATTAAATAAGAAAGCAGATACGCATTTTCTGAAGCAGCATTCCTGTTGATAAAATTGTGAATTGATTTCTCAAAAAAAAAGCAACCCAAACAAGCCGAAAACAGATGAAACGCTATGAGAACTGAGAAATGCTTTCACATTTTGGCAAACAGTCTGAAAATATATTTGAAGACTTCTAAGTGGTCCCTAATCAGTGCCCACTTATTTTTTCACTGGACTTCTGGAAGCAAAACTCCTGAGAATTCACGTCTGAGTTTTCTATTTTATTATAATGAACTTTCCTTAAGGTGAAATAAGTAGTTCTCGTCTCACATTGCAAAGATTTGAAGTAAGCCTGGTCTCACTCCCTGAAAACATACAAACATTGCACTTGACATGTTAGGAATCCAGACATATTTCTGCCCACACACTTTCCTTGGTAAAGACTCTTAAAATAAAGAAAGAATTTGTGAAAATATAGCTGCTTTCAACACTATGAATGCAAATAAAAAACCTTGATTTTGCAGGTAACTGTCCACTCACTTCCATGTCTTTGTCTCCTAGACTGTGCTACCACTGTCAGTGCAAGCTTCTATTTATTTTTGCAAATATTTTGTTGATATTTTCTTTTATGAAATTGAAGTCATTAGAAATGTGTTTTATTATTACAATGGTGTTACTTGTCCTTAGAATTTCCTTGGAATAGTGTGAACATTATCTTGTTAAAGAGAAGTGGAATATCTCATACTTGTTCATGACCCGTGGACGGGTCCTTTCATGAAAGTAATTTGAAAATTGTTTTAATTAAATAACATTAATAGACTAATAGAATCATAGAATGGTTTG